>NC_135503.1:162665059-162722559 GCF_052857255.1 Amblyomma americanum
TTTTGAGGAAAGGAAGGGAGCATAACTGGCTTCCTAGATCAGTGGACGCCTCTACCGCTCTTTGAGGTACGTGGCGGAGGTGAGAGAGAGATGTGGGCTGCATGCATTAGCGCTGACAACGTTGTGTAGGACACGTGTCACTGTAGCAATTGGCCGCAGCGTTCATTGGCTGACTAACCTCTCGCGATCAACAATTAACTGCCACCTGCCTGGTTGGGTGCACTGCTTATACAGTGTGCGGAACGCACTCAACGTTACAGACGTCAAGCCGCGTCTAGATGCCCGATACACCACAGCTACCGCTCTCTAGCCAGATTTAGCAGTAGTTGAACAGGAGCTCATTTTTCTCTCTCTTCCTTCGACGGTAGTCATGTTCCGAATGGTTGCCATGGTACTCATTCCTAAACTCTTGCCATAACCTCCTATTCTCGCCATGCCCTTCTCTTTCCAAAGGGGTCATCTTCTGGTTTGGAATTTCACCACTCTCTCCCCAATCTCCTCCTTCCAAAGTAGCCACCTTCCAGATATTTTAATTATTTATTATTCGTACTATGCCTCTAGCGACGCAATTGTTGGAATAGGGTGAAATACAAGAACAACCATACAAAGAACAATAAAAACAGGTAAAGAAGCAATCATGCAACATTTATGAACAGGCTTGTAAAAGTTATTCTCATGATAATGAACGGATGTAGCTGGCTAAGCAATTCGAACTTCAATAGTACGAGCAAAAAAGATGTACTTAAAGAAGTTAGTCCGGTAAGTCCGGTCATAAAACGGCGAAATGTTTTGGGCATGGTGGCTCCCTGTAGATGAATGTCTTCGAAATGTCAGATAATTATCTAGCGACGGAAAACGAGTTGAATTCATTAAAATGTACATGAATTTGAGTCATCCAGACGACGAAGTGCGGGAACAGTAGCGAGGCCTGGTTGGGGAAGAAAACTGGACGGCAAGAAATCGGTCGAGTGTTCTGCAAACAAAGCGCACGGCCTTCCTTTGCACAGATTCCAGTTGATTGAATTCGTGCTGCGTATAGGGATTCCAAAGATGTCAAGCATATTTAAGGATGGGGTGAATGAGTGTTTTATATGTTAAATGCTTGCTTTCTTGATGAGTAGCGCGCTAGGTGCGATATAAATATCCTAGTCTTTTAAGGCCTTTCTGCAGATGCCGTCAATTTGTTTTGACCATGGCATGTCGTTCGTAAGAAGAACGAGATATTTGTATTCGTACACTCTGTGTAAGTTGACTGTATTATTTGAATATGTGAAGAAGGAAGAGAACAAACTTCGTGAAAAGGACATGCAAGCGTTCTTAGAGAAGTTAATATTCATTTACCACGTCTCGGACCAATTACAAATATCAGCCAATGAATTGTTAAGGACAACATTAACAACTGGTGATTTAATTGTTCAATATTGGGTGCAGTCATTGGCATAGCGCAATATCTTTACTGAAACGTGAAATGGAAGATCATTAATGTATAGGAGGAACAGAAGAAGACCCATTACACAACCTTGAAGAATCCCCGATGAAAAATTAGGTGAAGATGAGTTAGTAGAGTTGAAGTGTACGTATTCGGAGCGCTGGGAAAGAAAGTGCGAAACCCACTTCACAAGGGACGAGTTTTTAGTGTAGCCGACAGCTTGAGCATATGTTTAGGGTGTATAACTGTGTCGAAGGCATTTGAGAAATCCACAGAAATGGCATCAACCTGGTCACCTTATCAAAAGCACTGCTAATGCCATGTACGAATTCTGTCAGTTGTGTTACAGCACTGAAGCCACAATGAAAGCCATGCTGTAAAACACTTTTTAGTAGCATATTAGTTTCAATAAATTCCATGAAATATTTACAGACAACGTGCTGGAGCATTTTACACGAATGCGCTGTTAAGAAAATTGGCCTGTAGTTAGATAATAATTGAATACCCCCCTATCTAAACACAAGGAAATCCTTATCAAGTTCTATGAGCAAGGACGGGTGCCGGTTAGGAATTTCATAAAGATAACTCTAGTTATATGCTGTATCAAAGAGAGTGGGGAACTAGAAATGCCGTAGGGGATGTTTCCAGCGCCACACAATTTCTTGATATATAAGTTTAGTATGATAATGAGCACACCTTAAATGGACACTGACACATCCCCAATGGAATTATGCGATTCGGAATCAAGAGCTGGAGTTACCAAATTCTGTCTAGTAAAACTGAATGGAAGTAGTCGTTAAAAGCGGAATCAATTATTTGTGGTTCAGAAACTGCGACATCCTGTGAGCGAGATTTAGGAACAGTGCAAGCAACTGAAATTTACACTGCTTTGTGATCGGATAACCCGTCAGTCACGTCGCACTCGTAACCGTTGTTTATAAGGTATGGGTTAAGCAAGACAAAGTGTAGAATTGCCACCAGTGAGTGCATTCTCGAACTACTTGGCTTAAGCCACAAGATAATTAAAAGTGGGCAAGCTCTCTTCCATGTTCGCTAACTGTCATAGATGACCAGTCGACGCCAGGAGTGTTAAAATCGCCCATACAAGTAGCATTTCAAAAAGTATTCTTATCTTGCAGTAACCAATTTAAACCGTGCAGCTGACCAATACTAGAACTAGGAGGATGGAAGGCAGCTCCTATTATTGACATTAACGTGTCTGTGTAAACCTTGAGCCAAAATGCTAAGTATCTAGTGGGGCTGGGAGCACAGAAAACCAAAGGTTGGACTGAAACAAGAGGGCCACGGCACCACCTCTCCCGAATTTCCTGTCACCTTTAACCAGCTTTAAGCCAGGGGGGTCACCTCAGAATCTTGCACACCATTATAAATCCATGTCTTTGTGACACCAATAATATGCGGAGAGTAAGAAGAAATTAGCGAATGGATGACTGGAAATTTTCAAACCAGGATTCGTGCATTAATGTTCAAAGTAGAAACATTATTTCAGAAAGAATGAAGTCAAGGGCAATCGACCTGAAATGAGGTATCAGTGGACTTCTATGAGCCAGTAGATGATCGGACGGGCGCGTTGGATGCACTCTCCTAGTTATATGCCGGATGTTATCTGTGAATATATGTTCATATCGAAAAAGGACAGTGCACCCGCTATTTCGGTAAGAGGCATACGCCTCCCGGAGCTTCTTGAAAATGTTTCGTACATAAAGAGAGTAGCCTTCGGAAACCCGGAAGTCTGAATTGCTCAGTTCAGAACAGTTTGTAAGCACTAGCACCTTATCCTGGAAGTCCAATGAGCTTCATAATAACAGCACGTTGTAGACCACGAATGTTGCTGCCAAGTCTATGACACCTCTCAATGCGCGGGCATGAGGTCTGAAGGTTATCCTGAAACCACCTAGAGAATTTTGTAGTCAGTTGCACGTAGTTCTCAGAGTTTTCGGCAAGATCATGTAGGATGATATTGTTTCTGCACGACCGGCTTTCTGAATTTCCATTTCTGCAAGACAGATTTCAGACTGCGTTTGTTAATTGCTGGATTTGACTCTAAAGGGTATTGTTTGAAGACAGTACGGTACCGGACGCCGCGGGTGATTCAAACGCACAGGGGCCTCCAAGGCTTCTCTCCTTAGCATACAACTGAAAGTTTTGATATCAGCAATATCCTGATCCCGTTTCTTATTTTTGGCCATCAAAGAGCTCAACACACAGTTGTGCAAAAGTGGGCTGATTTTCAGTGGCCACTGACTGCAGCTAAGAGTTGGAATCCAGCTGAGAACGGGCGTTTGGACCAATCCTAGGCGGAACCTAGGGCCAGGGTTGCTTCCCACATCACCACTCCGGAGAAGCCTGCTGACAGCATTTTTCTGTTCGGAATACAGTGAAACATAGCTGAAACCATGGCAACATTCATGCGGACGAGAGAACAGCAGCATACATCGGTCGTCAGAAAGAAATTAACCGAGAATTGGCACAGTAACATACCTGCGTGATCAACAAACAACGGATAAGCATTGGGCACGTGCTGTCGCCTAGCTCATTGAAGAAGGAATCCGTTGATCGTGGTTGTACAGCCATGATCCCTGACGTTGCTGAACCCGGTCTGTCAACGATTAGACGATGAAGTGCGATGTTAACGTTGATATCCATGGCGCGGTAGACGATTGCTGTTGTGACGAAGGGCAAACCATGGCTGACATCAATAGGGTAGATACGGCAGTCTATGCATGTGCTGGCTGATAGTACATCCAGTGAACAGGGTAGAAAAGACGACGAGGCCAAGCCAGCGTGACGTGCGGGACATGCGCTGAAGCTTTCAAGATGATGAATGCAGCTAGGTAGTCGGCGAACCGCGCGAGGAACATAGATTGTATTGGCACTAAAAAAGGAAATAAGAAAAATGTGTGCCGGCCCGGCGTAAACATATATATATATATATATATATATATTTATGAAGGGAGCCAACAGTCACCGAAACCAAGGTGCATAGGGGAACGTTAATTTTTTTTTATTGTGTTATGCTTATCAGTGGGATAATAATACTTAGATTAATAAATCGCTTAAAGAAAATTACTTATAAAGCAGCAGAAAAAACAACCATGCCGCCGGTGGGATCCGAACCCACGACCTCCGAATATCGCGTCCGGTGCTCTTACCAACTGAGCTACGGCGACGGCTGTCCAATCTGCTGCTCTCGTGGGAATTTATGTTTACTGGGTGTAAGCGAGCCTTGAGAGTGTTCACCAGCGCCACCCTCGACCATAGCGGCGGACGTAGCACGTCCTGTAATACCGCGAGCGTGACGTAGAACGTCATCTAACGGCGAGGGCGGAAACTGTGTGAGAGCCCTCTTATGCTACCTATGACATCAAGACTGCCAGAACCGAGACCCTCGTTAAGCTATTCGCAGACAAATTAAAGGAAATGAGGGGCCCGTTTGACAAATTTATGAAGGGAGCCAACAGTCACCGAAACCAAGGTGCATAGGGGAACGTTTTTTTTTATTGTGTTATGCTTATCAGTGGGATAATATTACTTAGATTAATAAATCGCTTAAAGAAAATTACTTATAAAGCAGCAGAAAAAACAACCATGCCGCCGGTGGGATCCGAACCCACGACCTCCGAATATCGCGTCCGGTGCTCTTACCAACTGAGCTACGGCGACGGCTGTCCAATCTGCTGCTCTCGTGGGAATTTATGTTTACTGGGTGTAAGCGAGCCTTGAGAGTGTTCACCAGCGCCACCCTCGACCATAGCGGCGGACGTAGCACGTCCTGTAATACCGCGAGCGTGACGTAGAACGTCATCTAACGGCGAGGGCGGAAACTGTGTGAGAGCCCTCTTATGCTACCTATGACATCAAGACTGCCAGAACCGAGACCCTCGTTAAGCTATTCGCAGACAAGTTAAAGGAAATGAGGGGCCCGTTTGACAAATTTATGAAGGGAGCCAACAGTCACCGAAACCAAGGTGCATAGGGGAACGTTATTTTTTTTTTATTGTGTTATGCTTATCAGTGGGATAATAATACTTAGATTAATAAATCGCTTAAAGAAAATTACTTATAAAGCAGCAGAAAAAACAACCATGCCGCCGGTGGGATCCGAACCCACGACCTCCGAATATCGCGTCCGGTGCTCTTACCAACTGAGCTACGGCGACGGCTGTCCAATCTGCTGCTCTCGTGGGAATTTATGTTTACTGGGTGTAAGCGAGCCTTGAGAGTGTTCACCAGCGCCACCCTCGACCATAGCGGCGGACGTAGCACGTCCTGTAATACCGCGAGCGTGACGTAGAACGTCATCTAACGGCGAGGGCGGAAACTGTGTGAGAGCCCTCTTATGCTACCTATGACATCAAGACTGCCAGAACCGAGACCCTCGTTAAGCTATTCGCAGACAAGTTAAAGGAAATGAGGGGCCCGTTTGACAAATTTATGAAGGGAGCCAACAGTCACCGAAACCAAGGTGCATAGGGGAACGTTAATTTTTTTTTTATTGTGTTATGCTTATCAGTGGGATAATAATACTTAGATTAATAAATCGCTTAAAGAAAATTACTTATAAAGCAGCAGAAAAAACAACCATGCCGCCGGTGGGATCCGAACCCACGACCTCCGAATATCGCGTCCGGTGCTCTTACCAACTGAGCTACGGCGACGGCTGTCCAATCTGCTGCTCTCGTGGGAATTTATGTTTACTGGGTGTAAGCGAGCCTTGAGAGTGTTCACCAGCGCCACCCTCGACCATAGCGGCGGACGTAGCACGTCCTGTAATACCGCGAGCGTGACGTAGAACGTCATCTAACGGCGAGGGCGGAAACTGTGTGAGAGCCCTCTTATGCTACCTATGATATCAAGACTGCCAGAACCGAGACCCTCGTTAAGCTATTCGCAGACAAGTTAAAGGAAATGAGGGGCCCGTTTGACAAATTTATGAAGGGAGCCAACAGTCACCGAAACCAAGGTGCATAGGGGAACGTTAATTTTTTTTTTATTGTGTTATGCTTATCAGTGGGATAATAATACTTAGATTAATAAATCGCTTAAAGAAAATTACTTATAAAGCAGCAGAAAAAACAACCATGCCGCCGGTGGGATCCGAACCCACGACCTCCGAATATCGCGTCCGGTGCTCTTACCAACTGAGCTACGGCGACGGCTGTCCAATCTGCTGCTCTCGTGGGAATTTATGTTTACTGGGTGTAAGCGAGCCTTGAGAGTGTTCACCAGCGCCACCCTCGACCATAGCGGCGGACGTAGCACGTCCTGTAATACCGCGAGCGTGACGTAGAACGTCATCTAACGGCGAGGGCGGAAACTGTGTGAGAGCCCTCTTATGCTACCTATGACATCAAGACTGCCAGAACCGAGACCCTCGTTAAGCTATTCGCAGACAAGTTAAAGGAAATGAGGGGCCCGTTTGACAAATTTATGAAGGGAGCCAACAGTCACCGAAACCAAGGTGCATAGGGGAACGTTTTTTTTTTTATTGTGTTATGCTTATCAGTGGGATAATAATACTTAGATTATTAATCGCTTAAAGAAAATTACTTATAAAGCAGCAGAAAAAACAACCATGCCGCCGGTGGGATCCGAACCCACGACCTCCGAATATCGCGTCCGGTGCTCTTACCAACTGAGCTACGGCGACGGCTGTCCAATCTGCTGCTCTCGTGGGAATTTATGTTTACTGGGTGTAAGCGAGCCTTGAGAGTGTTCACCAGCGCCACCCTCGACCATAGCGGCGGACGTAGCACGTCCTGTAATACCGCGAGCGTGACGTAGAACGTCATCTAACGGCGAGGGCGGAAACTGTGTGAGAGCCCTCTTATGCTACCTATGACATCAAGACTGCCAGAACCGAGACCCTCGTTAAGCTATTCGCAGACAAGTTAAAGGAAATGAGGGGCCCGTTTGACAAATTTATGAAGGGAGCCAACAGTCACCGAAACCAAGGTGCATAGGGGAACGTTAATTTTTTTTTTATTGTGTTATGCTTATCAGTTGTTTTTTCTGCTGCTTTATAAGTAATTTTCTTTAAGCGATTTATTAATCTAAGTATTATTATCCCACTGATAAGCATAACACAATAAAAAAAAAATTAACGTTCCCCTATGCACCTTGGTTTCGGTGACTGTTGGCTCCCTTCATAAATTTGTCAAACGGGCCCCTCATTTCCTTTAACTTGTCTGCGAATAGCTTAACGAGGGTCTCGGTTCTGGCAGTCTTGATGTCATAGGTAGCATAAGAGGGCTCTCACACAGTTTCCGCCCTCGCCGTTAGATGGCGTTCTACGTCACGCTCGCGGTATTACAGGACGTGCTACGTCCGCCGCTATGGTCGAGGGTGGCGCTGGTGAACACTCTCAAGGCTCGCTTACACCCAGTAAACATAAATTCCCACGAGAGCAGCAGATTGGACAGCCGTCGCCGTAGCTCAGTTGGTAAGAGCACCGGACGCGATATTCGGAGGTCGTGGGTTCGGATCCCACCGGCGGCATGGTTGTTTTTTCTGCTGCTTTATAAGTAATTTTCTTTAAGCGATTTATTAATCTAAGTATTATTATCCCACTGATAAGCATAACACAATAAAAAAAAAAATTAACGTTCCCCTATGCACCTTGGTTTCGGTGACTGTTGGCTCCCTTCATAAATTTGTCAAACGGGCCCCTCATTTCCTTTAACTTGTCTGCGAATAGCTTAACGAGGGTCTCGGTTCTGGCAGTCTTGATGTCATAGGTAGCATAAGAGGGCTCTCACACAGTTTCCGCCCTCGCCGTTAGATGACGTTCTACGTCACGCTCGCGGTATTACAGGACGTGCTACGTCCGCCGCTATGGTCGAGGGTGGCGCTGGTGAACACTCTCAAGGCTCGCTTACACCCAGTAAACATAAATTCCCACGAGAGCAGCAGATTGGACAGCCGTCGCCGTAGCTCAGTTGATAAGAGCACCGGACGCGATATTCGGAGGTCGTGGGTTCGGATCCCACCGGCGGCATGGTAGTTTTTTCTGCTGCTTTATAAGTAATTTTCTTTAAGCGATTTATTAATCTAAGTATTATTATCACACTGATAAGCATAACACAATAAAAAAAATTAACGTTCCCCTATGCACCTTGGTTTCGGTGACTGTTGGCTCCCTTCATAAATTTGTCAAACGGGCCCCTCATTTCCTTTAACTTGTCTGCGAATAGCTTAACGAGGGTCTCGGTTCTGGCAGTCTTGATGTCATAGGTAGCATAAGAGGGCTCTCACACAGTTTCCGCCCTCGCCGTTAGATGACGTTCTACGTCACGCTCGCGGTATTACAGGACGTGCTACGTCCGCCGCTATGGTCGAGGGTGGCGCTGGTGAACACTCTCAAGGCTCGCTTACACCCAGTAAACATAAATTCCCACGAGAGCAGCAGATTGGACAGCCGTCGCCGTAGCTCAGTTGGTAAGAGCACCGGACGCGATATTCGGAGGTCGTGGGTTCGGATCCCACCGGCGGCATGGTTGTTTTTTCTGCTGCTTTATAAGTAATTTTCTTTAAGCGATTTTTTAATCTAAGTATTATTATCCCACTGATAAGCATAACACAATAAAAAAAAAAATAACGTTCCCCTATGCACCTTGGTTTCGGTGACTGTTGGCTCCCTTCATAAATTTGTCAAACGGGCCCCTCATTTCCTTTAACTTGTCTGCGAATATATATATATATATATATATATATATATATATATATATATATATATATATATATATATATATATATATATATATATATATATATATATATATACAATGAGCCTCTGCATGCACACTTACGTATAACAGCCTTAATCCAATTTGAAGATCAGGGCCGCCGCGGTGGCTGAGTGGCTATGGCGCTCGGCTGCTGGCCCGAAAGACGCGGGTTTGATCCCGGCCGCGGCGGTCGAATTTCGATAGAGGCGAAATTCTAGAGGCACGTGTACTGTGCGATGTCAGTGCACGTTAAAGAACCCCAGGTGGTCGAAATTCCCGGAGCCCTTCACTACGGCGTCTCTCATAGCCTGAGTCGCTTTGGTACGTTAAACCCCCATAAACCAAACCAAACCAAACCAATTTGAAGATCAATGAAATGCCTGAGGGCAATGGTATAATTTTGCCACCCGTAGGTGGGGAAGATAGGAAAAAAATAAGGGGGAAGGTGAAAAGCTACATAGCGACCCACAGCCGGGGGATCGGGCCCAGGGAGACACTCCTGATCCCCCCTGGGACGTAGCGGAGAGGATGGGAAAAATGGATAAGATGTATGGTTGTCGGGAAAGGGGTTATGGGCATATGGATGGGAATGGGGACAGCGAGTTTCTTGTTCTGATCCTCGGATGTCTTGACTACATTGCTGGCCTGCCTGACCAGAACAGGAAGGGCGTCAAGACTGCCCAATGGTGCGGCCCCGCTCGCGGGATGCCCAACCACCCACCACACGCAACGAGCTTCGACCGCCGGAGAAAGGATAATCTAACCCGGGTCAGCCACCTCGGGCTCCTCCACGACCTTCAGGGTTTGTTTCCAACCTGTCAGCTACTAACCGTCGAGTGCTCTTCGTGGTTTTTCAGACACCGGAAGTGTGTGTGGTGTGATCCGGCCAGTAGTGGTTTTGGTCGTCAGCCTATCGGCTCTCCGGCCCTCGGCACCATTACCTAACACCTCCGGGGGGGGACACACCTGCGCTTCCAACCAACCAACCATGCACTTATTTTCTCCCCTAGCTTAGTCCCCGCCTACTGATTAGGGAGTGTTCAAGGCTGGGCTGACCGAGCCACAAACCAAGAACGTGGCTTAGGGTGAGATGACCTGGGCCTACTCCACCGGTACTCCACAACATCGACGGTTTTCGTACTGGTCGTACTCCACCCCCCTACCTCGGCGTTCCGCAATGACCCCAGTGGCCCCGCTGATAGCCTTGAATCTGCCTCCCCGAGGACATCACTTCCGAGAAGCCTGGCTGCTGTGAACTTCCACGCGGACCTGACCTCTCCGCAAGCAGAAACCGGCGCGTTGGTCGCCAGTCGTGCTCGCCCCCGCATGCGCAGGCGAGTAACAGACATCGCATCAGCAATGCAGTAGTGTTGCTGTCACCTAGCGCTAGCGTTTTAACCGCTAACCTAACCTCCGGCTAGGGAGACCTCCACTCTTCAAATACCTTATTCCTGTCACGGTCATGATCATTCGAGTGGTTCGCTTGCGACGCACCCAGAGGTCACACCGGCTGCTGTTAGGACTGCGAAGCGAAACCCAGGGATTGGACCTTAACTTTGACAGCTTTACAAACTCTATGCTCCAAAGCAGTGTGTAATGAACGTGGCAGGCTACACGGTCGGTTACGCGTGGGCGGTAGTGGCCATGGACATCAATTTCAACTCGTTTCTAACGGCCTCTATACGAGCCGAGAACCCAGCTACAGCAAAGACTACAGTGGCACTAGCCAACAAACATTTTAAATCGCAGAGCGCCTTCTCACTTCGTGACAGATTGTCATCATGCCTGCCGCGATTAGTCGAGAGGCTGAGCACTCAATCCAGCGGCAACCATCTTGTGCTCCCGCTTCACTGGACATCCCCGCATCATGTGGATCCCAGGCCCCCGAGGTGAACGAGAGGGTTACGGCTTTAGCTCTCGATCTTACGAAAGGAGCTGAGCTGCCTACTCCTCTTTGTAATCCTACGCCCCACGTATTCAGAATGTTTGAAATGATTTCTGTAAAGGGTTCTGGAGGCTGGCTATAGAATGTTTTTATTATCTAGACTATAAGCCAGCGGGCGTTCGCGCCACGTACGAGACTTCAAAAGCGAGCGGATAACTTACAGCACCGTTGTAAACATGTCCCGGATTAGCGCCTGGCGGCAACCCTGGTGCTGTGTTTTTGCACGAATCGTGGCACACGACGTCACGTCGTGCAAGTGACGCCTGCAGCCGGGGGGTATCACTGGTTGGACGAGCTAACTCTTTCAAACGTAAAGCAGCTGCCATACGCGTGGCCACTCCAGCAGGTAAAGAAACGCTGCCCCCACGGGGAATTCTCCCGCGCATCGGTAGCCAACAAAGGTAGATGTGGGGCCAGCAGAGGAGCGGTGGCATTTCTGCGTGAAAAACTGGCGAGAGAATACGGACAAGCGCGAAGACGCGGATATTGAAATTTTAACTTGAGAAACGCAGCTTTCACAAAATGGAGTTTAAAAATTCTTGATGAAGAATATGTGTGAAGCGGCGGCTTTTCACATCTTATGCGTACTTAATTAGGAGCTTCTTTCAGGACTCCTCGAAGACTCATGAGTTCGACCGCCGCATTTATTCACCACTGCACAGGTGTCTCACGTAAGAAGGATACACCTGGCGTAATAGTTAAACGAATACTTTTTTAAATCTTTCAAGATTCAGCAAAATCCATGTCGCACTGTACCGAAACAGCTGCTCTTAGTGCAGGCATTCATATATCATGGGGGGGTGCCAGGCTAAACCGAACAATTTACTTACTCCAGACCGGAGCAGTAGTAGGTGCAGCTGACCATCGTCACCTTGAACACTTAGTGAGCACTTATCCAACATATCTGCTCTTAAGCTAAGGCCACCGGGGTACTGGAGCGATGAATCCAACCACCAGCTCAGGGAACACGTTTTTTTGCATTAAACCTTCCCTCCTCCTCCCCCCTCTGGTAGTTAAGTCACTGAAATCCTTGGACATTCAAGGAGAGGAGGTGCACTGCCGCCATGACGTAACAGCAGGGCGCCTCATACCCGCGAGCTGGGCCCATGCCTACCTCGTCAAGGCCAATCATAATCGCTTGGAGACCTCCAGATTTGTCCGCGAGCTGGGTTAGATAGCGTTCTCGAACCAAGTGCCAGCGACGTCAGCTAGGAAGGGGAACTGAAGCGCCGAAATTTTCAGTGAAGAAGACACTGATAATGAAATTATCTGTTATATATATTCGAAACGTTTAATGTGGCAGTTCCGAGCCTAGCAAAATCGTGTAGTAAACATTAGGGCAGCAGGCTGGCCTAGCGCTCGAGCTCCGTCCCGCTGCACTGCCTGCTGACTGTCGTCTTGAATGTTGCACAAATCTCTGCTTTCGTACTGATTCGAATGTAAACAATCTCTGTAGTTTTTGTGGTCTTTTGATTACTTAAGCCCCATAAAATTGCCGGTTTTCCAAATGTTTTACTTTTGTACATTTGGATCGAATGTCCGGTGTTTTTTTTATGAACAACATAGTTATGTTCGCGTTCCCTCACACCAGCGAGCAGCGTTTCGTATGAAATCCACTTTGACTATTCTGCGGCTGTCTTGCCGCTAGCTGCCGGCTGGCACTGGCCGGCGTATCTGGTCTTCTCGTGACTTCGCTGAATGCGGCTCCTCTCCTTTTATCAGCGTTAATTTCAATTACACGGTCACATTTTGTCTGCGTGGTGCGTGGTACATTCTCGAAGCCTATGAGTGCTTGCTTACTTTTACCATGCCAGCCACAGATCGAGCCGTATGGCTTCGACGCTGTTTCCTTCGGAAAGGTGGTGTGGTCCAAAAGAAAGAGCGCACAGCACGCGAATAAGTGGTGCTCCTTACGAGAGTGTCAGATTGATAACTGCTCTGCTGTCGTGACATTGCAATGGCCGGGTGTTACATCCGCTTTGGTGCTTTGGTATGCAGTTGCCACTGAGTGCCTATACCAATCAAAGAGGCGCCGTGTAACGCCGGCGCGGGAAGTGTTAGATTCTACTTTCGGATGACCTCTTGATCGTTCTTATAAAAAAAAAACGCAAGTTCCGCAAAGAAATCAGTTAATTTCCTGGCACATACTGTGAGAAGATTGTGCTGTGTGTTGACAGTACTGAGTGAAATACTGCATTGGAATCAGCTGCGTTCCTGCTGAAGAAATGCGACAGTAAGCCTGCACTTAGCAGTGATTTGAAGATTAGCTATGATACATAACGCTTTAAATAATGGGCTACGATTTGCTAAAGAAAAAAATTACATTCCTATTCTTTGCAAACTCAAAGTGACTGCTGTCTTGAACGCTTACGCTGCACACACTTTACTAAGTACTAAAATTCCAAATGAACAGGATTGTGTACATAGCGTTTTCTTAAGTTATGCTTACCGGATACTGTCCTTTCTATAATAGACCAGAGATCATTATAATTTCAGCCTATTTTTTTTGTTTCTTAGACAAAGGCCAGTCTGTATTGAAGTTACTTCAATTATTTCATTCTTAATCGGTAAGCGTTTCTGGTTCAAGAACATGGTTGCATGAACGTTTCCTGAGACTGCTTGGTAGCTATTAATATTTGCTGATTTTTTCGTACCTCCTTTTGCTTCCTCATTGCGTGAACACTTAATTGTATGTTTCATCTAGTCTGCTTTTGTTTTGGTCGTATTGATTAAAACGTCTGTTCTGTAAGGCAGCCGTTATTCCTCTCGTACAGCGCAGCGCTGTTCACAGCATTGTTATCCCTTTTATTCACAGCAGACAGCTACCATATTCTTTCTGGTTCAAGAACATGGTTGCA
Organism: Amblyomma americanum; assembly: GCF_052857255.1. NCBI lineage: Eukaryota > Metazoa > Arthropoda > Arachnida > Ixodida > Ixodidae > Amblyomma > Amblyomma americanum. Next base: position 162,679,040 of record NC_135503.1, read on the forward strand.
TGAACGTTTCCTGAGACTGCTTGGTAGCTATTAATATTTGCTGATTTTTTCGTACCTCCTTTTGCTTCCTCATTGCGTGAACACTTAATTGTATGTTTCATCTAGTCTGCTTTTGTTTTGGTCGTATTGATTAAAACGTCTGTTCTGTAAGGCAGCCGTTATTCCTCTCGTACAGCGCAGCGCTGTTCACAGCATTGTTATCCCTTTTATTCACAGCAGACAGCTACCATATTCTCCGCATAAGCAGCCTGGCTCAGCCGCATCAGGAAAATTCCATCAACGATATTTTGTCAGAACGCATTGCTCATAAACATGGGCGTAGAAAAACAGCAACCAAACAAGACATTGTAAACATAGCTGAAAGTGTAACTCGCCCGCACTAAGACGAATAAATGGCCCTGTTGGTACGTTAACACCTTGCAAACCAGTGAGACACACGAGTTAAAGGTAAGTCTGCAAGTCTAGGCAGCAGCATTTTGACGCAGGCTGCCTAGCACGAGCCCCTGTCGACGCAAAGCGCAGCACGATGACGACGTACCGTGCATGGGGTCGATAAGTGCCATCGATATCGCATTACTGCAGCGCTTGGACTTTGACCTACAACGCCTTGCTGAGCCACTCGGATGGAAAGACCGCATTATCGCCAAGCGTGCTCTAGCTCCAATCGAATTCTTTTTTAATACAAAAGGATGTTTTCGTGAGAATAAATTTGCTCCTAAAAAGGCAACGTACCTTCTTGCTGCGCCTGCAAGTTTTCGAGAGTAATTTTTTCTTGTGCCACACAGCAAGCAATTAGCTGGCTATGGCTTATGGTTTATGGGGGGTTTAACGTCCCAAAGTGACTCAGGCTATGAGAGACGCCATAGTGGAGGGCTCTGGAAATTTCGACCACCTGGGGTTCTTTAAGGTGAACTGATATTGCACAGTACACGGGCCTCTGGAATTTTACAGCCATCGAAAATCGACCGCCGCGCCGAGGATAAAAACTACGTCTTTCGGGCCAGTAGCCGAGCACCATAGCCCCTCAGCCACCGCGGCGTACATTTGCCGGACATCTAGGATTCACACGCACGTTGCGCCGAATCCAAGACAAGTACAGTTTAAGCCGCCATATATGGCCGCTGTTTCCAGCCCATGTCGCGTGTTCTGTAAAAACGGCGAAAGACGCCGCCAATTTGGGCAGCTTTACTATTGAAGCCCGTACAGCCACCGAGCAAGCCCATTCAACAGATTGGAATAGATCTCCCAATCACCTTTTCAAGGATAACAATGGGGAGAAAGTGATAATCGACATGGCCGACCACTTGACCCGCTACGCCGTAGGAAAACCCTTAACGAGTGGCAGCTCACTCAAGCCAATCCTAACTACACTCGCACAAGGTATCGGCGAAAAACTTCATGCCATCTGCAGACCAATGGACTTAAAGAGCGCCTGAAGAAAAACCATGGCCAACGTGTTCGCCATGTATGTGGACGCCGAACCAAAGACATATGATACATATTTCCTAGGTCCTCTTTGCGGGCAACTGCGCTGTGTGGGAGACCGCACAGAGCACAGAGTTTAGGCTTCTCCACGGGAAGAATGCAACCACCAGATTTGACCTGATGTTGTCGAAAGTCAACTACGATGACAACCTCGCCGTGACCGACTGCCTGCAGTGCGCAGAATATGGGCGGCGTGCGGACAAAGCCAGCGGTGCTGTGTACTTTACTCATAGAACTGAGAGGGACACATGAGCCCTGTGTAACGCTTTATAACGCTCTGCACTAAGACCGGCACTGTAGCGCGACGCGCTACTGTATTTTGCACTGTTTTTTTATGTTCTTGTGCAACGTTCAACCCGCTGTCAGGCCTGCACGTTCGAGGTTACTTCGACACAGGATTGTGATTGACACTGATTCAACATCCACGTCAAGAAACCATTCCGCGTCAAGAAAGAATAGTAGTATTTATTTATTACTAAACCCCATGAAGGAATATATGGCCAGTATAGCTTCACATCCAAGATTCCCGGGCCGATGTAGACAATGTTGACTTTTTACGGCTGCTCGGTACGTTTTGGATGTGAATCAAACCCATCATTACTACTGTTTCGTAGTTTTATTTTTCTAGCGCGAGGAAAATGCAACTATAGCAGTCACCAAAGATAAGTAAATAAGCATAAATTTTTATCAGCCTACAGTATGGCCTTCTTTCATCAGTGTCGCTGCTAGAACGCTGAGTGTGTTTAACCCTGCAATAATGAGCCAGAATCAGTACATTGCCATTCTGCGCACGGGTCAGAGCCCGGGCCGGTCACAAAACTTCAAGCCTGGGTCCTGCCAGCCATGCCACTTGAAGCCCTGGCCCTGCGCACTGAAACATCCACCTTCCGGCACCGCCCGAGCTTCCGAGCCAACAGGAGTCAGTGCAGAGCTCTTCTTTGCACTCAAGACACAGGTTCCCGTACCGAAACCTGGAATGGATACAAGAATCTTGCACATTCTCGACACTGTCGTGGCCTTTGTACGAACACCACAGACGTCGTCGATGCGCTTTCGAAGCACCTGAATGGCGCGGGCGTGTTCCTCTTGCTTCACTGCTGCACTTCATAGTACAGCTATAACAACTCTTTTTAGTGAAAAAAAGCACACTTAATGCTTGTAAAGAAAACATTTGAACAGTGCAAAATTTGTGTTTCACACGAAAAATCACAGCAGTCATAATGATTGATACAGTTCTCGCTGGACTCAAACGGCAAACTTGTTTAGTTTATCTCGACGATGTCGTCGTATTTTCTGAAACCATTGCCGAACGCCTTGAACGCCCGAGGACAATATTAGATGCCCTCCGGTCGGCCGATTTAACGCTCAAGACCGAGAAAAGTGTGCAGCGTCTCCTGAATCTGTGCGCATAACACCGTCGCTTCATCGCCGACTTTTCAAAGACTGCCGCACCTCTGTACCCCCTTACGCGCGATGATACACGGTTCGTGTTGGCCGCCGAGCAACAGGAGGCTTTTTGCCCAGCAGCGCAGACGACGGCGAACAACCCTTGCTCTTGCGCACTTTTATGAAGAGGGTGACACCGATGTCCACGCCGGTGCCAGCAACATCGGCCTTGGCGCTGTACTCGTCCAACACTAAGGTGGCGTGGAAAGTGTCATCCCGTATGCTAGCCGCACGCTCTCTCGCGCTGGCGCAAACTATTCGACTACGGAAAAGGAATGTCTCGCGGTTGTGAGGCAACCGTCAAATTTCGCCCTTACCTCCACGGCCGCCCGTTCAAGGTGGCTACCGACCACCATTCTTCGTGCTGGCTGGCCAATCTTCGCGACCCATCGGGGAGCCTAGCTAGAGGGAGCCTCCGCCTCCAAGAATTGGACTACCCTATTGTGCATAAATTGCGGGAGACTGACGAAGACGCTGACGTACTCCCGCGCGGACGCGTAGGGTTAGCTGACGAAATCATGGCGTAAGAGAGTGGTTTTCTTGCAGTTGTCAGTGACTTCGACCTAATGACCCGACAGCGAGGTCACCCAGACCTGCTAGCAGCGATTATCAGGATGGGCCGAGCTTCTGCCGTTCCGCGACAGTTTTCAACGAACCTGCCAGCCTTCTGCCTTCGGAACGGCATTATCTTTAAGAAAACTGCAGCACTGTTGATCGAGCGCACATCCTCGTCGTGCCGGCAGACCTCCGCGCCGATATCCTTTTTGTTTCCCACGATGAACCCAACGCCGGCCACTTGGGCTTTGCACGCACACTTGCACGCGTGCGCCAAGCATATTATTGGCCCAAACTTTCTGACGCCGTCCAACGTTACGTCAAAGGCTGCCGCGAGTGCCAACGCCGCAAGGCGCCCCCTCTCGAGCCCGCGGGTTTGCTCCAACCTATTGAGCCGCCTCGAACGCCATTTGACCAAGTCGGCATCGATCTAATGGTCCCATTTCCTGTGTTATCGGCCGGTCACAAATGGATTATAGTCGCGACCGACTATTTAATAAGGTATGCGGAAACTGCGGAGATCGCCCAGTTTTTTATGCAGCAAACCGTGTGGCGTCATGGCACACCGTCCCAAGTAATCACTGATCGAGGCACGGCGTTTACGGTACAGCTCGTGCGCGTCGTTTTTGAGCTCAGTCACACGAGTCATCGCAAAACCACTGCCTATCACCCACAGACGAACGGGCTCACAGAGAGACAACAGAGGAGTCGTCGACATGACGAGAGTCTCCCGTACGTCACATCCGCCTACAACATGGCCTCCCAAATGACGATCCGCTTTACACCATTTCGTCTGGTCTATGGACATGATGTTCAGACGATGTTGGCTACCATGCTTCCATACTGCACTGATGACCCCCCGCTCACGCCAGACGCAGAGCAGTTCGCTCACCGCTCTGACGAAGCACGTCAACTGGCCCGCATTCACGTTCAGCGGCAGCAGGGCATGGACGCGCGCCGCTACAACCTCCATCATCGGCACGTCACATACCATCCGGTGACCAAGTTAGGGTGTGGACCCTGGTACACCACCCAGGCTTCTTTTAAAGACTGATGTGCCGTTACGTTGGACCGTACACAGTTTTGCGCCGTGTCACAGAAGTAAACTACGAATTTTACCCAGACGGGACTGTGCAGCCTCAGCGTTGCTCGCCCCGCTCTGAGGTCTTGGACGTAGTCCTCATGAAACGGTACTTCACGCGGTAATGTGCAGTACGCTTTTGTTCGTCTAGTGGTCGCGTGCGACACCTTCGCCCGCTTCCCTTGTCCGTTCTGTTCTTGTGCTGCTCTTTTTGTTTCCATTCCGTCGATCGTGCTCATGCGTCGCTTTTATATTTTTGTTTTTGCAGGAGGGGGAGTAATGCCACCTGGTGTTCTTAGGTGGCGCATGAAAGTTACGACGTTGAAGTGTTTCGCGCTGGCTAGCTGCCGAATTCCGCCTGTCAGTGAACTGTCGCCCTGACAATACAGTAAGCAAGATAATAGAATAGAGAGTCTAGAATATAGATTTTATTCTTTACTGCGTTCGAATCAAGCATTACAAATGACAGAACAATTAATGTTAAACTGATATCCATAAAATTGTTGCTCTACTGTCTTATTGCTGCAATATCATAGTAGACTGGCACTTTTTACCCACTTTGAAGCCATGGGAGCATTTATGTGAGTACTACTGCAACCGGTATCAGTATCCATCCCTGAACTTCAATGCCGAATCGTGTCTCCTAGCACTATTGTATTTGAATGCGCTGCTGACTTCACACCGTCCGATGTTTTGGCTTCTCGCCACGGCCTTCTTCTTCCGTCTCCTATGCATACTCTCGAAGCAGCTGCAGCGTGATTGCAGCCTGCAACCAATTTCTGGGCTCCTGCTGCTGAAGCCTACGTAAGACGCCTTTCCTAGTTCTGACGACTACAGTATTTCACCTCCACAATGTGCTCGCCTCACACACTCAGAGTGCCAGTTTCCTGCCGCTATCGTTGCTGCCCGAAGCTTCTTAGGTCCCGCGGCCAATAAGACCCACAAGATTCACAACGTGACCCACACAGCTGCACAGGGGCCCATGCTGGGAATCGGTGAGCAGATCAAGGTTATTTATTTATTTATTTATTTAAATACCCTAAAGGCCCAAGTGGGCATTACATAGGGGGGGGGGGAGGGCATGAAAACAACACAATAAAGATTATTGGCACACAGTAGTTAACAAATACAAAGAATAACTATATATACAAATTGCAAGTACACATCACTGCAGTCGCTGAAAGATACATAGGTTGAGCGTATAAGACTTAATGCTTCAACAATACTGAAAATATCACGGTGAATTTTGTAGGCCAAGGTGCGATGAAAGTTTTGTTTGGAAATGTGATAACTCAGTTTCAGAAACTATGTCAGCCGGTAATGAGTTCCACTCTGCCATAGATAATAGTAAGGGTGATGTTTGATATTTCAGTGTTCGTGCGAAGATGGGTTGCACTTTGTGGGAATGATCAGACCGGGATGAAACATGATGGGCAGGGTCGATGCGATCAGCTGTGAACGGGGAGCCCTCGTTGTACAAGGAATGAAAAAACGATAAACGAGAGAACTTGCGTCGAGTGATAAGGTCGGGAATACTGATAGTTTGCTTCAATAATGACACACTTTCATACGGTGAGTATGAAGAAAGGATGAACCTCACAGCGTTATTTTGCACAGACTCAAGGCGGTTAATTAATGAAACGCTACTTGGACTCCATATTAAAGATGCATATTCTAAAGCTGTCCTTATGAGTGTAGTATACGCGCGAAGCTTTGTCTCGGGGTTGGCAAGATATAGACGACGTTTGATGAGTCCCAGTTTCTTAAATGCTTTGTTTGTGATGTGATTTATGTGGGTCTTCCAGCTTAAATCAGCACTGAGATAAACGCCTAGGTACTTAAAACAATCCGTTCTTTCAACTGTATTCTCATTAATTGTGTAGACATTAGAAGGTATATTAGTGCGCGTGGAAAAGGTCATCAACATTGTTTTTTTTTATATTAATTTCCATCTGCCATAGCTGGCACCATTCATTTAGGCGCACTAAGTCGGTCTGTAGAACAACTGCATCAAGGGGGGTGACTATCCTTCTATAGATTACGCAGTCGTCAGCGAACAGTCGCACGTTAGATGATATGTTAGATGCTATGTCGTTAATGTAAATTAAAAATAGTAATGGCACTAAAACGGATCCCTGTGGGACTCCCGATATAACTCGTGAACTGCTCGATGAATACTCTTTAATTTTGACGCTTTGGGAGCGATTACTTAGGAATTCTCCGATCCAACGGGTGATATCGCGGTGCAGTTGTAGGTTGTTAATTTTCTTCATTAGTCTTATGTGGGGAACGCGATCGAAAGCTTTTGAAAAATCTATAAATATGGTATCAGTATATATTAATTCGTGTACCGATTCATGAAGATCTGTTAAGAGCTCAAAAAGCTGTGTTTGACAGGACTTTTTTTGCCTAAAGCCATGCTGGTTAGCAATAAGCAAGTTATTGGCGTTTAGGTGGGCCATTATGTTTGAGTAGAGGATATGTTCAAGCAACTTGCAACAAATCGATGTTAGTGATATGGGGCGATAATTTTCCGGTGACGTGCTATCACCGGATTTAAAAACTGGGCTGACGTTTGCGGTTTTCCAGTCATCGGGAATGCATCCTGTATCTAAAGACTGCTGAAATATTAAAGTTAGTAAGGCAGCCGACACGTGGATTACATACTTCAGCGTGGCGCTCTTCAGCCTTCGAATAGTCCTTGGTGTTCTCCTATTGTGCGGAAAAAAATAAAATATTATGGCCGATTTGCGTGGTTACGCAAATTCTGCATTAGGCAAGCTAGGGCTGTGTAGCCATTGTTTTGTATTTTTCATGTTTATAGTCCATGTGCTACCTTGATCGCTTCAACGTTTGACGTCATGTGAACCTGCAAGGCACGCACATACACACACACGCACACGCACACACGCACACGCACACACACACACACACACACACGCACACGCACACACACACACACACACACAGTGTTTCGCGTGACTTGAGCCAAGGATTTTAAAAAAACGGAAAGCCGCAGCTCGCTGAAACCAGCGATAGTTTGTGTGCGGTCATGTGGCGCTCCTGAGAATATTTTTCATATTCCGCTTATTTAGTTAACTAAGATGAATTATGCAAATTTTTATATATTCATTTTCTTGCCAAGGGCGTTACGTAAGACTGCAGAGGAGGGTTAGAAACAATCGGTCTACTTTATTTTAGCATCGTATCTCCTACAGGACATTTTTCCGGCATCTAAAAAGGGCAATGAGCTATGAAAAATAACACATGGCTGCCCTGATACACTTCCATATTGTGACGTTCTCAACGGCGTCTCGATCGAATGGAGCGCGCTCGCTGACCGTGGAGACGGGAACTGCCGCCGCTCTAAGCAGCGGCTTGACAGTGCGTCGGCACTTTCCGCAGCGGCGCGAGGAACAGACGCGCAGCCATCTTTGATAAGCGACAGAGAAGCCACGGAGAGCCAACGGGGATGACACTTTGATTCGGTGCTCTCATAAATAATTCAAGAAAGGGAAAGAGTTCCTCTCTTCCTTTAAGTCAACATCGGCATTTTGTCTCCTTTGTAGCATAGAGCAGCCAAAAAGCAAGTGTTGTCGTTATCCGAGTGCTGGAGTGACAGTAGAGTGCTTTCACAGCTCAGAGCGAGAAAAAACGCGTTTCTCGAACAAAGAAAAAGCGGACGTGGTGCTCGCCTTTGGTGCAGCGTGCAGCACCGGAGACGCGAGCAGCTGAGATATTTCATAAATGGCGACCCGGGACAACAGGAAGCTCATCAGCCATTGTGCGACACTATGAGAGCCTCAGGCAGACCGGAAGCTTCACCACGAAGCTCCATGGACCGAGCAAGCTGGTCGCACGAATCTCCTTTGTATCATTCCTTCCCGTCCTCGAGAAAGCGTGCGCGATTGAAATGAGTAGACTGGAGCGTCGACATCGACGGCTTGGAGGACACTGAAGAGCGCAGGCATCCGGCCATACCACGTTCATCTTCATCATCAGCTTGAAGAACTAGAGTTACGAAACCCTGTGGACTCTTTAAACTGGATCCTCATCGAGGCAGACGCGGTTTTTCTGAAAAAGGTTATTCGGACTGACGAGGCAAGTGTAGTTATTTATTTACTTATTTATTTATTTAAATACCTTCAGTGCCCGAAGGCATTAAAGAGGGGAGTGGGAAGCACATACATTGGGTCAGATACCGTGCAGCAGAAAAATCAACTAGAAGAAATGAAAACGCGGCGAAAAATGAACAAAACATTACACAGACTAAGGGAAGAGAGGGTAAAGGGGAAAAAACAACAATTCCCAAAAAAGAAAACATTTCTGGCAGAGAGCAATAAGACAACGAAAAAGAACGCAAAATAAAACTGACTAAAATCTACAAATAAAAATTACATAGGGCAGTCTTAAAAGAACTTGGGTTAGAAATATCGACAATGTACCTGGGAAGGTGGTTCCAACTGTCAAAAGTGTCGGGTACAAAAGAAGAAAAGGCGTGTTTAGTGTGGCATGACGGAACACCTACTTTGCGAAGATGATCAATGCGGCCTGAAACATATATGTAGGGGTAGTTAGTAGCCGGCTCATAAGGAGAGGATTGTAGTAATAGATCTTATGAAATAGGCATAAGGGCGAAATTTTTCTCAGGAGTGAAAGAAGTGACAATGATAAGGTAGTTTTCATGACAGTAACACTGGAGATACGGTGATAATTGGAAAGTATGAAAGGCGACGCACGGTTCTGAACAGATTCGATTTCAGTAGCTAATGATGACAGGTCAGGGTCCAATACAGATGCTGCATATTCCAATTTAGGCCGAACAAGTGTTTTATAAAGGAGCAATTTTATTGAAGTAGAAGACAGGAAGAAGTTTCTACGCAGGTACCCCAACATGCGGTTAGCATTGTTAGTAATAAATTCCACGTGCAGATTCCAAGAAAGATTAGAAGTTATGTGCACACCAAGGTACTTATACGAAGACACAGTTTCAAGAGGATTATTAATAAGGTCGTAAGTGACCATTCCAGTGTTACGTCGAGAAAAACGCAAATATTTACACGTATTAATGTTAAGTTTCATGTGCCATAATTTACACCATTCTGAAACGTGGTTAATATCAGATCGAAGGACAGAAGTGGTGGGGGGGGGGGGGGGGGGGGGCGCTGCGGTCGCCGAGGTGTGTGGACGTGCTCCCATCGGCTTCGTTAACCGCCGCCGAACTGACCCTAGGCGTGTACGCCAGACGCTAGGCTTAGCCGACGCGCCCACTGCGCGCCGGCCCAGGAACGCACCAGCTCGGCGAGACGCCGGGCGCGGCACGAAGAGAATGGCAACTTCTACCGAAGAAATGGATAGCTCCGCGGAGGATTTACCAGCAACGCCGACTCCTTTAGCAATAGCTAATGGACAAGAGGACGAGACGGGCTGGAAAGTGGTGACCAGCCGGAAAACGAAGAAGAAGGATCGCGCCGAAGCCACTGCGCAACTTTCACAGCAAGCACAACATACAAGAGGCGGGCAGGAGAGCTCTTCTCGTTTGCCTCCTAACATTATGAGCCGGGTGATAAGAGCCTCACGCATGCCACCCCTACCGCAAGACAACATCAAGATAGTGCTTCGCCCAAAGGGCGGCTTGAACTTACAAAAGATCGGACATACCTTAGTGAGCAAAGCCCTCATGGCAGCAGTAGGACTTGATCCAGAGCAGACCACGGAGGACATTATATGTCGCAATATTACGCAGAACATCATGGTGACGAGTACGCCCTTTCAAGAAAAAGCTGACAAGTATGCGGCCGTAAGGGCTATCCGAATAGCCGACAAAGAGTACGCAGTCAGCGCTTATGAAACATGCCCCAAGCGACACCTGCAAAGGGGTAATCAGATACATCGACACTGCCGATGATCACAGGACGATTGAAAGAAACATCGTGAATGACCGTAACCCGCTGGCACTAGCGGCGAAAAGAATCAAGAACTCAGGATCAGTGACCATTGTGTTCGATGGACTTCGCGTCCCAAACTTCGTCAGATATGACCCACACTGGTACCCTGCTACTTATATCGCACACAAGTGGACACATCATACGTATGCGGCAAACTCGGACTTCGTGCGGACGTTTCCCCGAGCCGGGATCCACCGAATGAAGGGGGTGTGGAATTCCTAACCCCACCCCATCCCACGTGTGCGATCCGAAATGCAAGCTGTGCGGGGGCTTGCACGCGACGGCGGCCAAGGTGTGTATGCAACGGTACCTCACTCCATACGTAGTACGCGCACGACGACAACGAGCGCGACCGGAGCAACAAGAGAAGGCACAGCTGGACGAAGAAAAGCAACACGCGGAACGCTGCCGATCTGCGTCAAGGACGCCGGCACGCAGCCACTCCCGCTCTCGATAGAGTAGCCGACCACCTGCGAGGACAAGCAGGAGTCGTTGAGGATCACAGGTGCGCTTCGGGGGAATGAACAACGGCGGCGATGGGACGTGGGCGGACAAGGTCAGAGGCACTACGACGACCACTCCAAGGGAAAGTGGGTCCCGCAACCCAGATAAAAAGCGGATAGCTATGTTAGAACAGGAACTGAGAGAGCTAAAAGCCGCTTATACTAAGCTAACACTCCAATTGATTGAAATAGGTAAAGCGAACAGTAGTAGGTCATCGCGCACTCCCGAGCCCCCAACCGATATCGAAACTCCCCAACTCGTTGAGATTGAGAGACAGGAAGAAAAACGCGAAGAATGCCCGCCTCCAAAGAAGCGAATGGCCGTGCGATCAGACGTGAAGGACGCCATGAACGCCATGAGCGAAAATATGAGGCTAATGCGCGAGAGCATGGCGCGCATGAACGAGAAATTGGACATATTTAACACACGAGTACAGAAAATAGAAATGTATCTAAACAACATGGTAGTACTGGCAATGGAGAGGATAGGTTCACAACACATCGCTGCGCAAGGCCCAACTCGCGATGGTCTCACTGCAAGCGAAGGGGGCTACAATGGTCAACATGGCAGTGGAAAATAAGAGACGAAATATCCGCGTCTGGCAATGGTACCGCAGGGGGATCGCCTCAAAAAGGCGGTCACGCTGATCACAGACCCGGAAACTCCAACTAGATGTGGCACTTCCACATGTCGAGACACCACACCGGACCTCACATTCGTCCGAGGCCTTGAGAAATGTGCCTGGCACAACTCGGGCATAGACCTTCGCAGTGACTACTATATTCTCTGAATTGATGCGGAGATACCGGGAAAGAAGCAAAGGGAGCACGAACTCATCGACTGGGACAGATTTCGTGCAATACGGACGCAGCCATCCGACTCATCAGGGGCAAACACAAAGCACACGATAACGAGCTGGATCGAGCAGCTCAAAGCAGGCATCGTAGCCTCGGAACGAACGAATACTACGGATGTTAAGGTAGAGAGAATGGACAGTCGGCTAGCCAATCTTCTCGAAGCCAAACATTCCATTCTAGCCAGGTGGAAGGGTCAACTATTCAAGAGAAGACTACGAAGAAAACATGCCGATCTCAACAAGACCATTGAAGAATACTGCGTGGTTCTCTCCCGACAACAATGGGACGAAGTCTAACTCCCTCAACGGGCAAATACGCAGAGGGAGTGAGTGGGTGCTCATAAAACACCTCCTCGATCAAAACGGAACAAAGTCCATGACTATGCCACGGATCAGGCTAAGCAAATTAGTGCACCGTGCGATGCAAAGCAGTACTGCCGAAGCACTTCTGGATGACCTTGCCAAATGGTACTTACCGCTTAAATCGCGGCAACCTAGTAACTTACAAAGGACGAAATATGGCGGTGCCACAAACTCAGAGCTAGATAAGGACTTCATAGAAAGCGAAGTACGCATCGAAATTCACGAACTCAACAGTAACTCTGCGGCAAGCCCCGATGGTATCACAAATCGGGCTCTCCGAAATTTAGAGAACAACTCGGTCACGTTCCTAACGCAACAAATCAACGAAGCCTGGTAAACTGGCCATCTACTAGCAGAGTGGAAACGTGCCAACATGGTCCTCATCCCAAAACCGGGCAAGCCGCTGGGCCTACCAAAGCTAAGGCCAATCTCACTAACGTCCTGCCTAGGAAAGCTAGCCGAACACGTCATCCTGAGTAGACTATCGGAATACGTAGAAGAAAAGAAGTACCGCCCCTATAATATGATCGGCTTTAGGCCGGGCCTCTCAACGCAAGACGCTATGCTACGAATCAAGAAAAGTCTGCTGGATCGCCCCACACGAGACACCAAGGCGCTACCCGGACTCGACGTGGAGCACGCTTTTGACAATATCCACCATCAAACCATTCTCAAAGCCATATCTGACCACAATCTCGGAACACGCTTCTACCACTACGGCAAGGCGTTTCTGCAGGATTGTACAGCCACTCTCCGGATAGGCGAGCACGTCTTGGAGAGCTTGGATCTAATGGAACACCACAAGGCTCCGTACTTTCACCATTCTTGTTTAACTTGGCGATGACAAAGCTCTCTCACACACTGGGTGAAATTGCCGATGTGGAGCACACCATATACGCAGACGATGCCACCATCTGGAGCACCGGTGGCAGCGATGCGGAATGGAAGCTCGCATGCAAGAAGCCATCTCAGTTACCGAGGCCCATCTCACCCCAATGAGACTTCGCTGCTCTTCTAGGAAATCTGAGCTGCTCATCTACCACGCCCCAAGACCAGGCCACCCGTCCAACGACTGGCGCAAAAACCACACTCCGTGCATAGAGTTACATGACATGGATGGAAATCGCGTACCTACGGTTGACAAAATACGAATTCTAGGACTAATCATCCAAAGTAACCGCTCCAACTGGGCGATGATGGACAGCATCACGATCAAGATTGCGAACGCGATCCGACTGTTTCGGCGCATCATGAATAGACACAGGGGACTGAGCGAGGACAACGCCATTAAAACGGTCCACGCCTTTGTACTCTGTCACATCACATACGTGGTTGCGATGCTTAACTGGAAAAAAAGAACATTGGAAAGGCTCGAAATGTACATACGCCGAGCTTTCAAGACAGCGTTGGGCCTCCCCGATAATGCCTCCACTGATACACTCTTACAGCTAGGAGTCCACAATACCCTTGACGAAATCATCGAGGCTCAGCACACGGCACAGATCGCACGCCTATCAAGCACCAAAGCGGGCCGAGAGATTGTCGTCAAGCTTGGCCTGAACACCATAGCAGAAAGGGACAACGTCCTGCAGTTACCTAAAGTCATGCGAGAAGCAATTAAAGTGCTCCCCTTCCCAAGAAACGTACACCCGATCCACAATCAAGGACGAAGACTTGCCCGCGCCAAAGCCCACGCTGTGGACGCGGCAAGGTTTCCCGACGAGACAGCTTTCGTGGATGCAGCCTACATACCGGGAAAGCATGCCTACTCGGTAGCAGTAATCGACGTTCACGGGCGAACGCGCAACTCACTCACGCTTTACACCAAGAAGCCAGAGGTAGCTGAACAAGCAGCGATAGCACTAGCTCTCAGACTCGAGCTTCACAACTGTCTACAGCGACTCTAGAGCAGCCACAGGAGCTTTCGCCTAGAGCGGAATAGACAAGACGACGCTACGAATCTTAGGCGGAAGTAACATCACCGATCACTCCATCGTATGGTTCCCCGCACACATGGGTAGCTTAGGTGGGGGTCTGCGTGAAAGACTCATACTCGCATCTGCTCTGAAGCCTATGGACACATCGCTCCTCTCTGAGGATTTGATCCTCGGCGCTTGGACAGATAGTTTTAGAACTGTAAAGGAAACGCGAGCGCTCTCACGCTTTTTGAGCGACACGAACCTTGTCTCGCGTTTGTGATGTCAGAAAGTGTGCCTTTTTTTTAAAGTAGTTTTTCATCTGCCTCCTCCCATCATCATCGTCCCCCATCGTGACCTTCTTTTATCTCCTCTTCCCGTCCCCCAGAGCAGAGTAGCAGGCCAGATATTTATTTTTCAGGCCAACCTCTCTGCCTTTCTTACCAATAAACCCCCCCTCTCTCTCTCTCTCTGCGGAATCTCAACGAGATCGCACACGAGGCGGCGTGAGGACTCATCGACCGCTTCCCTCCGGTTTCCTCCGCTACCCCACATATCGATACAGGGATCTGTTATTCACGTACAACGAGCGAACTAAGCACTTTTATTTAGGCAGACGAGAGTTTCCTCTCCCGGATAAGAAATTAACCCGCAGCCAGTCGGTCTCGATACGCTTGCTCCAAACGAACTCGTACCCAAACCCCAGGTGCAGGAAGCACATCGACCCAGACTACGACGGACGACATGTGTGTGAACAGTGCAGTGAACGTGTAGACTTGAACCATATGCTGTGTGGTTGTGCATCGAGTGATGCCTACGCCAAGAACCAGGAACATTGGGACAAAGTGCTCAAAAGTGCTTCACTACACGACCAGCTTCGGGCTGTCCACGAGGCCCGCGCGGCGGCGGAGAGCTTCGGGCTCTCTGTGCCGACGTGGGAGCTGCCCTCTACACCTGGCGCCTAGCCGAGTGTCCTTCAGGCCCCTACTGGGGGATATAAAGTTTTACCACACCACCAAAAACAGAAGTGTAAGAGTGACTTAATTTCACGGTAAACAACGCAATCGTCGGCAAAAAGGCATACGGAGGAAGCAATGTTGTTAGGCAAGTCACTAATATATATGAGAAAAAGTAGGGGCCCTAGGACAGAACCCTAGAAAGCGCCTGAGCCCACTGCAGAGGAACGAGAGTTGGATTTATAGCAGTCACGTATTTACAATGATTAGTGAGGAAAGACTGAGCCCACGAGATGATGTTAGGGTCGAGATTGAGATTATTTAATTTGAAAAGTAGTAATTGGTGAGAAACTTCGTCAAAGGCTTTGAAGAAATCGAGGTATATACAGTCAGCTATGGAACCCCGGTCAAGAATGAAATGAAGATCCTGTGTAAAACATAGAAGTTGCGTCTCGCATGAGAACAATTTACGAAACCTGTGTTGGCAATGACTGAAAAAAGAATTTGACTCAAGAAAATTGCCAAGGTGAGAGCAGATGACTCAAAGAAAGCACAGGCAAACCTTCATAACGCGCACTATTGGAGTCATGCAAATCCCCATTGGCTTATTGCGTCCTGCAACCAGTATCCGTGGTTTTTTAATGTGTCTTGCGAGATTTATAATGGAGCCCTATTCGGCCCTGTATTTTTTTATATATCGCTGACTGTACAGCCTTATGTGTCGGAGGTCCTCGAAGGAGCAGTGGATAAACGGTCCTGCGCCCTGCCCCTAGCACGACTCCCTGACGTGTGGTACCAACACGATGTGGCTTCTCTGCACAGCTACAGCCAAACCAGAGCGTGGCTGGATAGCTCCTTTCCCAACCGTTATATTGGTCGCCACGGTCCTGTGGCGTTGCCAGCTCGATCCCCATACCTCACACATTTGAATTTTTTTATGAGGATACATCAAAGATCGGGTGTACGAAACAAAGACGACCACGCCTGAAGCCCTGACGACGAAGACAACTTTGTCGCCAGATTCCCTAAATCATGCTGAATTCTGCGTCCGCAAGTGTGATAAAGACGTGTCAGAACCGCATAGTTCTCGATGGCGTATTGTTCGAATACAAAATGAACTAGAGGGAAATGCGTCCATTAGAAAATCCGGCGGTTCCTGTGAATCAGTTACTTATGCTTGCAGCTTATCCTTCCTGTCTCGGAATTGAACTTTCGCATTTATCGGCAGTCCGCTGCAACATGGCAGCGCATGAGCGCAGTCACATTGTTTTGTAGCGATAGCTACATTACGGTCGCATTTCGAGCCTTCAGCGTGGGGGCGCTGTGGCGGTGGGAGCGCTGCCACCTTGTGGAAACGCCGCCATCCCGTGGATGCGCCGCCACGCTGTCACGTGGTTGGTCACGTGGAGCAGAGCAGCTGCCGGTGGCGCGGCACAGTGGCTGATCACGTGGTTGGTCACGTGCCGCGCAGCAGCTGCTGCTGCCCGTGCGCGGCGCGCCGGCGAAACCGAGCTGCCTTAGCTGTATGCATGAACCGTGTCAAGTGCGATGAAGATGAAGAAGAAACGCCCAGCGAAACGGAGCGGCCAGAGACTGACTTTGTAACTCAAGTGAGCAAGTCCCACTTGGCCAGCTGTGGCTATCGTGCCACTCCAGGTTTAATCAGACCTAAACCACCGGCATTTTTTTTTTCATATTTTGCGGGCTAGATGCCTGGAAAAAGCATAACGGAGGAGATACGATACTACAATAAACAGGATCGATTGTTTGTAAACCTCCTCTACAACCAAACGCAACGCTCTTGACACTAAAATGAATATCTAAATATTTCTATAATTCATTTAGGTAATCAACTAATTCAGAGGAAAATAAAAATATTCTGAGGACAGTCACATGATGTAAAACAATGTATCGTTGCTTTCAGTGGTTACATATATATATATATATATATATATATATATATATATATATATATATATGTGTGTGTGTGTGTGTGTGTGTGTGTGTGTGTGTGTGTTTGTGCGTGTGTATATATATATATATATATATATATATATATATATATATATATATATATATGCACACACACACACACGTGGGAGTTTGTTTTGCGTGGACGCGATCCTTGAGAGTGTTCAACAGCGCCACCCTCATCCATAGCGGTGGACGTGGCACGTCCTGTAATACTGCGAGAGTGACGTAGACGTCATCTAACGACGAAGGCAGGAACTCGGAGGTCGTGGGTTCGGATCCCACCGGCGGCTTGGTTGGTTTTTCTGCTGCTTCATAATTTTCTTTAAACCAATTGATTGGCTCTACAAATTAAAAAAATAGAAGCATTGCCCTATGCACCTAGGTTTCGGTGACTGTTGGCTTCCTTGATATGTTTGTCAAAGGAGCCCCTCATTTTATTTGCCTTGTCTGCTAATAGCTTAACGAGGATCTCGGTCCTGACAGTATTGAAGCCATAGGTAGCATAAGAGGGTTCTTGCACACATTCTGTCCTCGCCGTTAAAAGACGTTCTACGTCACACTCGCGGTATTACAGGACGCGCTGCGTTCACCGCTATGGCCGAGGGTTGCACTGGTGAACACTCTCAAGTTTCATTTACACGCCAAACATAAATTCCCACGTAAGCAGCAGATTGGACAGCTGTCGCCGTAGCTTAGTTGGTAGAGCACAGGACGCGATATTCGGAAGTCGTGGGTTCGGATCCCACCGGTGGCATGGTTGTTTTTTCTGCTGGCTTATTAGTAATTATCTTTAAAAAAAATTGATTGGCATTAGAAATTTTTAAAAAAATAGAAAACATTCCCATATGCACCTAGGTTTCGGTGACTGTTGGCTTCCTTAATAATATATATATATATATATATATATATATATATATATATATATATATATATATATAGCTGTGAAAACGTGAGGTACTTGACAGCTTAAAATAATATACATCGAAGTATACGCTTCATTTAAGGAAACATTTTTATTTGACTCGACGTTTCGACCAAGGACCGATCCTCCGATCGAAATATATATATATATATATATATATATATATATATATATATATATATATATATATATATAGATATATTGTCACGTACTTGTGATGGTAGTCAGAGACCAGAAGAAACTGCTCCTACAAGACAAAGCTTAACCGAGAGACCTGCGTCCAAAAAAAAATGACTGAATCACTGGGCGGTGGCGTAGCAGCAAGCCTGCTTGGCGGCCGTCGAAAAACACGGCCACCTCTCTCGGCCATGCTCAATTTGAAGGCAACAAGGATCTTTCAAGATTCTCCGTGCAAGAACACCTCAACATTCTGGAATAACATTGAATTTCATCCGCATGGTTGCCGTCAATCGACAAAAATCTGCTCGCGTCTTGCATCCCAAAGAGCGATAAAGCTGCGTGCCGGCAGCTTTGAATTTACAACCAGCCCTAATAAAGCTTTGCGTGACCGAAAAGGCAAGCACAGTGTCCTTTAGTTCTCAAAATACTGGTTTTGTCGGAAAACGTGCAATTCTGCTCCTCCACGGTGGCGCTCAAATGATGCCGCTCCCTCGATGGCTGGTCGTAGTCATGCTCTTCTAGTCGACAAACAGTCTTGAACGGGGCGAATTAGCGGTGAATAAGAAGTTCAGTCAGTCCGTGGCATTTAATGGACGTCCACACACGGTTACCCGGCTTGTAGTCCGCGTGTCGTCGGCTTTCGTTATAGCGTCTGGCGCCCATGCGCTGGGCCTAATGTGCAGGCAGGCTAGGAGTCGTAGTTCTTGCGCGTGCGGTAGGTAGCCGACCAGGTCGAGGTTAATCTCACCGGTAACTTTCGGCAGCACGGAGTCGTGCGCATGGTCATTGCCTCCCTGCCTTCGACGAGCCTAAAAGGCGTCATCTGGGTGGTCTCTTGCACTACGGTGCTGTAGGCGAAGACGACGTTAGGTAGGGAAACATCGGAAGTCTAGTGTTCGACACTGACGTGCCTGGCAACCATGTCTTCGATCGTCTTCTTCAGACGCTTCGTAAGGCCGATTGCGGACGATACGAAGTTGTCCTCCGGTGGCTTGTTTGACTGTGCGCACGTTGGCTTGTTTCAGCACCACCGTTAGCTCGGTGCCTTTTTCCGTACAGAGCACATCGGGGTCGCCAAGTCGCAGAAGAATGCATACAAAGAAGAATTGGGTGATTCTGCAGCTGCTCCCTTCGGCAGGGCTTTTGCCTCGGCTTATCGGGTCAGATAGTCGATCGCTACGATGATGCACTTATCTCCAGATGTTGACTTCGGCAAAGGGCCAAGTAGGTCCATGCCGATCCGCTGGAAAATCACTGACGGGGCTTCAGTAGGGAGCGTAAATCCTGCCGATCGGCTGCCAGGGGTATTCCGTCGCTAACAATATCCGCAGGTTTTGACGTAACGTGCGACATCGGCAGATTGTCGGGGCCAGTAATAGTTGTCTTGAATGCAGCGGAGAGTTCGAGAAGATCCGAGATACGAAGTAGGTGGTTCGTTGTGTGATGCCTGTAGAAATTGACCGCGAAAACTTGAGGATACAACAAGCAGGTAATCGGTCTAGCTTGTTGCGAAGCATTTCCTAACAAGGACATCATTCTCTACGCATAACGATCCCGCTTAAATGGTGCTAGTCCTGTATATGCCTTGCGTTCCATGTAGACGATGATGTTTAGGAGTTTGGTGAAGGAGCGGTCTTCCTGTCCAAATGTACGGGAGCTCATAGGTCCGAGGAAAGCATCGTCATCATCGTCCATTGGCAGTGCATCTGCAGGGGCTCGTGACAGGGAATCGGCATCAGAGTGCTTGCGTCCGGATTGGTAAACAATAGCCACAACAAACTCTTGGAGTCTGACGCTCCATCGAGCGAGGCGGCAAGACGGGTGCTTCAGTTGGCGAGCCAGCAGAGCGCTTGTTGGTTACTCACAGCGTTGAGAGGGCTGCTATACACTACGGGCGGAATTTTTATGTGCCCACACTATCGCAAGGAACTCCGTCGTGCAATATTTGGCCTCTGCCTTTGTAAAAGAGCGGCTGGCATATGCTATTGCTCTATCGACGCTTGTTGCCTGTGGACGAGAACGGCACCTGGCCTCACGCTGCTTTCTTCTTTATGACTTTGAAGTGGCCAATTACATGCGGAAACTATAAAAACGCCTAAGTTCCTCAAATTCTGCATGTTCTGGAAGTTCCTACTCCAATGCTTCATCCTACCTCGTAAGCTGCGTCAGTGGTTCGGCAATGCGCCAAAAGGTCTTCAGAAATCAACGCTAATACAAGCACAACGCCAAGAATCGGGGCGCAGCTTTCCTTTCAACCGCCTACGGAAACTTCAATAGCGGCAGTTTTCAGCGGGTGAAGTTGTATTCCATCGTTGCCTAAGATTTGACATAGAAACAGAAACTGCTCGTAAGCGAAAGAGAAATTCTTCTTAATGATGAGCGGCGATGCAATGATTGCCTTCAGCACGGTTGGAATCAATTTTATATAATCGTAAAAGGTCGAGGAGAAGACTACGGCGTCATATAAATATACGAGATAAATGTGCCACTTAGACCAGCTAATACTGTGTCCATTGCACGTTGCAAAGTTGCTGGGGTATGGCGTTACACTGAACTTGTAGATACCGTCGAGCATGATGAATCCTTTCTGCCCACAAAGCAGCACAGGTAATTGGCCCAACATTGGAATCGTATTGGCAAAGGGCGGCACTACAAATAACGAGTATGGAACCATCCATTTGCCAATACCCGCTCTTTAATTTCATGCACGAGAAGTACTTGGCGTTGCAAAGGCGGTCTAGGCTGTCGTCGAAGCGGGGTATACGGGTAGAGATCTTCCGTCTTTACGCTGTTCAATCGGCGGTATCTACACTGAACCGGAAGTTACTGTCCTTCACGAAGGCGAGCTGGGCTGCCCTGGGGCTATTCCATTGCTGTATGGTCTCTTTGTGAAACATTTGTTCCACTTAGTACCAGATGTCTAGACGTTCTTGCGGCGGCGCAGCGTCGGGGCTTTGGCGGAGAGGTCGGGTGTTCTGTTGGGTTGGAACGTGATGTTTGATATTTATCGTTTTTGGACCTTCAGTATAACGAGAACCCCTCAGTGTAGCTTCGCAGCAGACTCCAGGTCTGGTCTTGTGTGTTCCGGGGCAGGGTGGTTTTATGTCGACAATGGGCTTGTGTCCTTCCTTAGGTAATTTTCTAGGATTCCACTGGAGAGAGCGAAACGTCGCGAACGTCGGCTAGTTCACGCAATCATCTTTCATCTATTAATGTGCCGTTATTCGCTAATGTTTATCCGCAGCATTTCAGCTGCGCCAGTGCCGAAATGTGCGATGCCTCTCGCGATGCTGATTTACCGCTATAGAAGCAATTCCGTGTTCACCTTCATGAAGTTTTCCATGTTCCTAGAAGCTGTATAATGCAAGTCGAAAACGCCGTTTGAGCCGAACTGGATGCTCACGTCACGCCATTTTACCTTCGTAATGCCCCGGTGACGTCCGACTGCATGGTGGACTCCATTTCGTGTGCCATAATGTAGAAAACATGCCTTCCTATTTGTGCAACATTTTGGTCTTATCTTCACATTAATAAACGCCTCTTGAGCACATCGAGCATGCTTCAAATTGTTTAAGACAAGTTGATACACTGTTTGATGTGTCAAGTAATTGCGTTCTTGCAGCGGAGCACCAAAACTAGAGGTGCAACATAGCAGGCTTCTAGGACCGAACTGATCGCGCCTGGCTTACGCCCCGGGCAAAACCACTCTACATTATTCTCATGTCCTGCATTGCGTAGCTGGCTCCAAGAGACCAGCTGGAAGCGCCCAACAGAGTGTCACCGCGTTGTGGTGTCGGGCCCGCCGCCTAGATGGAACGGCAAAACGGACGCGCCGACGAGGGAGGAATGGAGCTGTCTTGGCGACTGGGAGTTCAGCAGATACAACAACCGCTTCCCAGGGTAGCTCCTTGAGAGGTGTCTGGATGTACGCCGGTTTGAGGCGGTCCAACGAGACCGCATACTTGCGCCCGCTCAGAAGGATGGTCGCGGAATCGGACGTCTTGTGGAGGATGCAATTCCCAGCCCTTATGTAGCACCCCACTTGGGGTCTTTTAAGGAAAATGAAGTGATGTGATGTGACGTGATGTGACGCGACGTGACGTGCTACGGCCCATTATAGGAGGATGTTACAGGTGACTTGACAGGGTCTCGCCGCACAAAAACATGCGTCGAAGACTCAATGGTTGCGTGCATGCAGATGTGATGATTGGAAGGGTGAGGTGGGGCCGGGCTCCGATGCCGAATGCAATACTGTAAGGATCGGAGGTACTGCAAAGGCAGTGGCGAGGAAGCAGAAGGAACGAAAAAGTCTCCGGGCAGCCGCGCAGGGGTTCACCAAAGACGAGGTCTGATGCTGAACAGCCAAGATCACGACTAAGAGCGGCACGAAGGCAATAAGCACCGCAGGCACGTGATCGGCCCAGTGCTTTCGATCTAGGCGCTCAGTGAGGACAGCCTTGAGCTGGCGATGGAGCCGCTTCACTATGGCGTTGGTGTAGGGATGACATCCAGTGGTACGCCAGTGCTTAGTGACAAGCAGATGGTTGAGAAAGGTAAAGAGGATTCAGTCAAACTGCCCTCCGCGATCCGTTGTAACAATGCGAGGGCAGCCGGAATGGGCAATCCAAGTTAAAAAAACGCTTTCGACACACAACAGCCTTACGGGCGATTTGGTGAAACATATTGAAAGAGAACAGCGCATAGACAAAGACCACCGCAGAAGAAACATAGGACGAGCGCTGACTCACAACTGAAAGTTTATTCGAGGACTGCAGCACAATATATGAAAAAGTTGGAAAACCTATCAGCAAGCAGACAAACAAAAACCTGTGGTATGCGACTCGCGAGGAGGAAACACTGACTGCGCTCGTGCTGTGCTTCTTCTGCTCCTCCGGTTTTCGTCTTTGCGCTGTTTGGCAACAGTTACCGCAGTGATGCCCTGCATGCATAGGCACTGTTTCGGGCCAACCGGTGAAGCTGTCAAAATATATCGACACTCGTCAGAGAGAGCAAGCAGTCCAACCAAGTCAAGACGAACGTGGCCAAAGCGGCAGCCAGGTGGCAGAAAACACTAGATGGCAGTATTTGTGTGGCGGGTCACTTTTACGGTCTGCCAAACAAGGCACGAGCGGGCCCACTGGCGAACATCAGTGTTGATACTTGGCCAGACGTACCGCTGGGTAACGAGGCGCTGCGTGGCAGGATATTTGGACGGCAGATTTCATGAGGTTAATGAAAACCACTTGACGCAAGGAAGCTAGAATGAGAGGGAGAGGTAGGGCCGTTCACGTGTCGCCCGAGATCGGTTCGGGCACTAACAGATCAGGCACATGCCGCAGCCGGAGGGAACGGGGGTGGTCACTCAGGGCTTGCAATTCGGGGTCCTCTAGCTGCACCTGGGCCAGTCACTCCCAGTCCACAGGAGATGTAGAAGTGCCGACGAAGGTGATGGGTGAAAGAATTTCAGCTGCCGCTTTGTCGGTGCCTTTGATGTAACGGATATCCGTTGTAAACTCCGATACGTAGGCCAGGTGACGAAATTCTCGGCCGACGTACTTTAGAAGAGTTCTTACGGAACACATATGCCAGAGGCTAATGATCCGTCAGAATTTAAAATTGCTGGCGCTCCAAGAAATTCGTGAAATGCAGAATGGTGAACTAGATGGCAAGGACCTCACGGCTAAAAACATTGGAGCTGGTATCTGCAGGTTAGAGCTTCCGAGAGAAGAAACCCAGTCGGTGCCATTCAGAGTCCATGGGCCACTCGGAGTCCATTTCTGCTGGAGAACAGTGCCGATGACCACGCGAGTAGCTTCCACCACGATGCGAGTGGGTGCGTCAGTCCTCGGGTGAATGAGAAGGACCGAATCAGCAACAGCTCGCTTAGCAGCCATGAAAGCAGACTGAACCTTGGGTGACCAGGAAAGCGCGAATGAGGAGCTCTTGGTTGTGCGAAGAAGGTTCGCCAGGGGCTGAAGAAGCTCGGCGCAGTGAGGATTGAAGCGCCGCGAGAAATTTGTGAGGCCTAGGAACTCCAGCACCTTAAGCAGGGTAGTGGTACTGGGACATCTTTCACGGCCTTGATATAGGAAGGCAACGGACGAATTCACGACGTCGAGATGTGGTGGCCCAGAACGCAAAGCTCGGGAGACCCGAAAACACATTTGTGAGCATTGACGACCAGACCAAATTGTTGAAAGCGAGCAAAGAGCTTCTGGACGTGACGCTCGTGGTCTTTCCGTGTGCGGATCGCGAGAGAGATGTCATCGATGTAGGCAAATGCAGCCGGGAGTCCGCACGTCACCTCGGCAATAAATCGTTGAGAAGTCTGAGCTGCGCCGCGGAGCCGAAACGGCATGCGCACGTACACAAACAGTTAGAACAGTGTAGTCATGACCGTCTTAGGTATATCGGCAGGCTCGACGAAGACTCTGTCGTACGCCTTCACAAGGGCCACTGTGATACAGATCCAGCATCCTTCCTAGTTGGCGGTGAAATTCTGGATGTGGTGAAGGGGAGGGGTATAGTGGACTACGTTAGCATTGAGCGCCCGGTAGCCTCCGCACGGCCATCAGTCTCCTGGTTCGTTATTAGGCACCAGATGGTGTGGGCAGCCCAAGTGGCGGACGAATGTCGCATTATAACCAACTGGAGCATGCCATGGCAGCACAAGGTCTCGAGCCCATGCGGGTCCGACATGGGCAATGAAGGTAAGTGGTGCGTGCAATAAGCCTGCATGGGTCCCTTGTGGGTGCAGTGCTGGTACAAACGATTGGGCTGCCAGTTTTGTGCCTGAGTGGAACCCTCAGGGCATGGGCACATTTGCCATTCCCACGACTTCTCCGTCTATACTCCAAATCGGGGGTAAAAGGACTAACCATGGGCTGCATGCAGTTCGTGTGCATAAAAGATGGCGCGACATGATGAAGTGCGGGTGTCCCCAAGACAGGTTGCCCGTACAGCTCCCTGACGGAGCCATTTCTGCTGTGTGCTGGTTACCACCAGTATTCCCGCCTGTACCCTACGTAGGTCCTGCAAATACAATACATAGGCTGGACATCATCATAATTGCCATTTCCACATCTTCCAATCCTGTATCCTACATATCTGGCATAAAAGGGCTGAGCATTGGCAGCGCAGTGGCTTAACATGCATTATGTACATGAGAGAGGCGGGCGGTGAATTGCGGGCAGCCGCAATAGGGGCTACCCATACAGCACCCCGACAAAGGCAAGGTGGATATGTGTGCAAAAATTGCTGGTATATTTCCGCCTGCAGCCTTCGTAAGTCTTTGGAAGATTACTCTGGGCTTCACAGTACAGAAAATCCTGCTCTATTAGAGAGTTGCCGGGCGACAACAATCGAGAATCGCTCGCGTACATTACCTCTATGCGGGAAGAGTTGATATTCAAAAATTGAGCCTGCCTGCATATCCAGCATCGTATGTAAAATGACTATCGTGCCCAAATAGCAACACCTTGCATATGTTGTGAAGATCTGGTGTTTGAACGTCATAATAACAGAAAAGCTCGCTTCTTTGCCTGGAATTTTTCGTGCTTTTTTGCGCATATAGCATCGCATTTGTTCTGGTGTACTACGGTCGCTGTGGAGAGAGCTGACAGTATAGGGCTAATTGCGCGTTCCAATGCACTTAACTTATGCTACCAGCAGTGCAAGGTCTTTCGTCGTCTTCATAAAATAAATAGCGTATGACATTCTTAACTGATTGATGAACATAGCAAGGCTCCGGCGACTGTGGAAGACGCTGCAAAAGCTTTGTTAGTGTCGTCGTTCATAATAGAGAGTTTTAGCAAAGCGGAGACGTACTAGCGTAGACGTAAAGCGGTTTTGCCGGGCGCCGGTTCTGCACTCGCAGTTGCCCCGCCTGGCTGCACGCATGCCTCTGCTCATGCGCAGCCGGCGCCCGGTAAAAGCGGTGCACGGCTACGCAATAGTACGTCTCCGCTTTGCTAAATCTACCTATTGCAGCAGCTTTCTTAACATCCGCGAGCTGCAGTAAAGATGCTAACTGTTGTTCCTCGTTCACACTTCGCTTCCTTACAGGTACTCGCACATTTTGTTTCGGGCTCGTAGTAGACAGCCAGACGATGGCCAGACACAGAAACACGGGCGAACAAAGGAACTGGACTTTTATAACACTAATGCTGTACAGAAACAACTACACACAAAGAAACAGGGCCTGCGCACTAAGCTACCAAGGCAACCACAAAAGTAACGATCGAGCTCAAAGTTCGCTCTCCACCGTTTGCCAAAAGCCGGAGCCTGGCTACAGAGCTGCGCGAAGCTTATCCTAGGACTGTATAACATGATGCAACGGCCTCTTAAATAACCTAGTTCGGAAAAACAGGAAAAATGGTGAGGGCCCTAGGAGATAGCGAAGGCGTCAGAGCACACATTAAGCTAAGTCTCACTTGCCCTGTCTTATCTAAAGCACTAAATTCTCTCAGAACTCCTGTCTGCGCGTGCTCTCGGGAATTCCCAGAAGATTTCGTTTTGTTTTCTTTTTTCGGCGTGAGCGCTGGAAACGGCCCGCGCTTGCTATACCGGCCTTACACGCCCCACCATAAGAAGATTGCTGGGCTCTTTTTCCAAGCCAATCTAAACACACAGAAAAGGCCGGGACTTGTTGCCTACGCGACGAAAGTGCGTGTACACAGTTCACATGCATTATCCTTTCTCGGCTTGCACCCGCTGCGGTGGCAGAGTGGTTACGGCGCTCGGATGTTGGCCCAAAAGACGCGGGCTCGATCCCGGCCGCGGCAGTCGAATTTCGATGGAGGCGAAATTCTAGAGGCCCGTGTACTGTACGATGTCAGTGCAGGTTAAAGAACTCCAGGCGGTCGAAATTTCCGGAGCCCTTCACTACGGCGTATCTCATAGCCTGAGTCGCTTTGGGGCGTTAAACCCGCATAAACCATAAACCTTTCTCGGCTTGCACTGCGTTGAAGTTGCAATCGTGCAAGCGCTGCAGTTTGTGCAGTCCTTCGCAGTGTCCCTGGAGGTTCTCGCAGTCCAGTCGCTGCACTCGAGCACACACAGAGGGTACTACAGCCGAGCAGGAACGTTCACGTCCGCCGGCGCAGCATGGCTCAGGCTTAGGAAAATTTCCGGCTAACTGGTCGCAGGAATTGTGCAGGTGCGTCGCGTCGAGGAAGCTGCATCGCCTCTCGCGCTTCCTGGCTAGCGTACGCTCGTTTTCGCATGGAGCTCTCGACGCGTCACAGTGCGTCTCAGGTAGCCATCGCATTCGGCTGTCAGTAGCTCGACTGTCGTGTCTCATAACCCGCCGTTCGCGATTTCATCCTGTGTGCTTCTCGCACTTGAATGACTCACTTCTCTCACCTCGTTCATCTCGCCGCACGCAGCTATTTCTGCTGCCTCCCCTTCGGCGGCGCCTTTAAGGAAATCAGCCAGCCTGGCCACCTCTCGTTTTCTGCTGGTCTGCGAGATGTGTCGGGCACTGGCCCAGATCTCTCACTGGGCGTCGATGTTTTTACCACTAGATGGTGCCTACAGCGTTGTTCGCCTTCCTGATCTGGGTCGCTTCGCACGCGCGATGCGATCCACTCCACCCGTCAGGGAACGCCTCGGCTGGCTCTTCGCACGCGGTACCACCAGGCTCCACCTGCTGTCTTGCCCCGCACGCTGTCTACTGACCGCATTTCACGTGTGACATTCGATAGGCACAGCGGGGAGCGTCTCCACAGTTTGGGCGTGCGCGGTAGCCTCTGACACAGCTGTCGCTGTGACCTGTCGTTTACCAAACTAGACTGATCAAGGTCCGCCGCGTCGTTCTCGCTGCACGATCCGCTTTACGCGTTGGGTATGGTGCCTGGGACATCGGCGCACTGCGTGGCGTATTCAAAGCTTGACCACATGTGCCCTTCGTGGTCAGAATCTGCGGCCGTGTGCTTACCGCTTGCCGGCCCTAACTAAGCATTTTGTAGTGCGATGCGCTCCTCAGACTCAGTCTGTCGCCTCCAAGTTGCTTGCTCTGCATCGATTCACCTAATCTCTATTTCTGCTGCCAGCATTCGGGCTTGTGCTATTACTATAGCTTTTTCTGTTTTTCTGCTTCTCGCTCTGCCTTTTGAACCCCTGCTTCAGCCTTTTGAATCTTCAGCTCGTTGTCAACCCGCCATAACTCGCTTGTCTCAACAGTTCCCTTGGTCTTCCTCCTACCAATGGCTGATGTCGTGCCACTCGTCTATACCACGCACCTCCTCCCAGGCAGCACAGAACAGTGGCCCATTATTTGCAAGTCATTGTCTGAGAGTGGCCCTACAGAGGACCAGACTTTACCATGGCATTCCAACCTAGGTTAGGCCAGTTCACCGCTTTCTCGACATAGGCCCAAGATTCCCCACATTCACCGAAAAATGTCCAAGTCATATAAAAAGGCTTACAACACTGACCCACGTTGTCCTCTGATCGTTCAACGTAGCATTGCCGACTTTTAAAACTGACCACATTGGCACACATCCACCTCTGTTTATCCAACGTAGGCCTTGCCAACTTTAAAAACTGGTCACATTGGCCCACGTTGACCACAGTTCTTCCATCGTAGACATCGCCAATTTTAAAACTACTAGAATGGACCACACAATGAATTCTTTTGCCCCGAAAAAAATTTGGACATGTTGTCAGAAACGAGTTTTTATTAGGGCCTGGAAATTTAGGCACTAAAGAACCCTGAAATAGGCAGGCATCTATGGTGTAAAAAATATGGAAATATGTGCTATAAAGCAAAAATAGGCGCTTTGAATATTATTATTTATTTATTAGTGCAAGATTTATTCGTCAAGCGTACACAGCCCTGAATTGAAGCACGCCACAATAAACCACAATCTCTGGTTTTCGAACATGAAGCTCCTTGGGGTTTCGCTAAGCATAGCTTTGTACTTTGAAAAGCTTCTTTCAACATCACATGAAGTTAGTGGCGCGAACCTAAAACATGAGAGTTCATTGGGTCTCAGGCGTTCAGGTGATGTGGCCGTATCGTCTTCGCGTAGAAGGTCTCTGATTTCGGAAATTCTTTCAAGGCCTCTATTTTTTCTACAAATTGTTGCATCTTCATAGAAGCAGTAGCGCCCTTTCCTTCTAGTCCGCGAAGTACTGCTTGTACTTCTTCGACTGTCTTCATTGATTCTTCTATTGAGAGTCCAGCCTTTTCCAACTTTGTCATCCTTTCCGTCAATGGTTAGAAGTCTACACTGCTGTATGTCAGGCCTCTTTCCAAACTCGTCTGTTTGAACGTTGCTCTTGGTTTCATCACGCACGCAGCGTCATCCTTCATTTCCTCAAAGACAGAATTGACGACTTCAAGGTGCCGTACATAATATGCTGCTCCGTTTATCCTTGTTCCCCATCCAGTCAAAAACAGGCTTTGCTGGCAAACGAATGTCAGGTCCTGTGGCGCGGAAAACAGCAATTCTTGACGGATATTGAAGACACACCTGTTTTGTGCTAGATATAAACGCATTCACTTGGGGAAAAGATCCGGACACATTCGGCAACACGATGAATTGCGTGAACAATACAGGTCAGGTGAACGATATTGTATAAAAGCGTCAGTCCCTTTCCTGCCTTGCACATGTAGGATGCCCCATCCGTGATGTACAAAAGTACCTTCTCATACTGAATATTTCGAGACCATAGAAGCTCCAGAGATGAAGTGAAAAAACGCGCTATCGTCGAATGGCTCACCTTTTCAAGAACATCTGCGTTAAGCAGGATTTCCCGTCCGGATTTCTCTGGGTTCAAAGTACCGACGATGAAGTTGGCCACATACCGCCTGCTAGCGTCCGTGGCTTCGTCGACTGACACCCAAACGTAGTTGTCCCCAATTTCATCTCTGATTTTGGGGAGAGTATCCGCGTACCACTCTTTCACGTATCTATTACGAAGCGTTGGTTCATCTGTAACATGCTGCTTGGTGTACTTTTACAGAAAGCTGCGAAGATCACTGTTGGTTAGTTTCCACAACAGGATACCTGCCGCCAAAATTGCTTGACACAACTCTTTGGCGAATGACGATTTCTTTGCTGTCGAGCTACCGATGAACGCCTCTGCCAGTAGGAGCTACGATGTCCCCTCTTTCGTTCGCTTCAGGTTTGAAATATGCTTGTTGGTAGCGATGTGTTGCGCTACATGACATCGCTTATCACTTGATACTGAAGTTTCGCACGCTTTGCTGAAAAACACAGTTCCATCAGTTCAAAAAACATCTCCAAGCTGCGAAACCCACTGCCTGCAACGGGCGCCTCTCGATGTCTTTTCTTTCGGCATGTCAGCACGAAATGAAATTGACAGCGCTGACGAAGCAAAGGTTGTTATCCCGCTTAAGTCAGTGTCGCGTGTTCTGGAAGCGGCAGGCAAAGAAGTGGCTATTCTGCGTGGAGGGCTAGGCGGCCGAGAGTCTGCCGAGCGATCAGCGAGCAGTGCGCGCGAGTGCACGAGCCTTGCGCGTGTTGAGGCGACGGTCCCCGGCTGGACGCAGCGTGTTGAGGTGATGGTCCCCGGTTGGACGGCGCCGTCTCGGGTGTCGGGTTACACTGATGGGGGTTATATAACGTCTTTGGTTGCGCCAGTTACACTGTGAGAAAAACGTTTGGTGAAACCCGCGCATTTTGTGCGCGCCCTGGCGCGCGCCTTTTACCTTAGTTAGATGTCTCAAAATTGAAAACCGGCCCCGAGGTCCGAAATGCCGGATTTAGGCATTTATAGGCAACAAGTGCGGATAAATATGTAGTATTCCTAGAAAATGACAAAAAGGCAGGCAAGTACAAAAATCCCACATTTAGGCATTTATAGGCATGCTTAGGCA
Source organism: Amblyomma americanum (assembly GCF_052857255.1). Lineage (NCBI taxonomy): Eukaryota > Metazoa > Arthropoda > Arachnida > Ixodida > Ixodidae > Amblyomma > Amblyomma americanum. The sequence continues at coordinate 162,710,073 of NC_135503.1, forward strand.
AAAGGTTAAAGTTCCGGGCCCTAATTATGATGCACCAATTTAATCGTCACATATTTCATTGTCTGTGCCGTATCGAGAGAGATTAAAGGAGGCGTGGCCGTCACGGTAGCTGACCTGCACGTGTACTGTGCGATGTCCGCACACGTTAAGAACCTCGCGTATGACTTATCGCAGATCACGCAATAAGTGAATGTGCTAACGCACTTCCAAACTCTGCCGAGAGCGGCTTCGCCACTTCGAGACGCTGAGCGCGCACGCATCGTTCTCTCAGAGTGCGCTTGAGCAGTGCTACAATAGGGTAGCCTGAGTGCACAATCAGGTATTTCTTTCATATTTCGCGGGCTTTCTTTAAATGCTTGAAAAAAGGACCACGCCGAAAATACCTTGCTACAAAAAATTGAATCGGTTCTTTCGTGACCCCCTCTACGACTTAAGGAAACGCACGTGTCCCTTCAGTGAATAATAAGAGTTTTTCATTACTTAATGTTAGCTGTATATTTGAGTGCAATTTAAGAAGTTCTATGAGTGCCACACGACCCGAAAAAATACAGCTGAGCTTCACGAGCACATGTGTAAATTCACAGCAGTCACTGCGTTAATTCAATATTTCACGAATTTTGCGGCGTGGTAGTGTAGTAGTTGGAAGCACGATTTGAGCATTTCCCAACACAAGCTGAGCTTTACGAGCACACGTGTAAATTCACAGCAGTCTGTGGTTTCTCTCAAGGTGTCGGTGCAGTGGATGGCTGTCATATCGAGGTGTGCCCCCCCCCCCCCCCCCAAATAAAGAAACTGCTGAATAATACAATCAGAAGGGGTGGTACAGTGTCGCTCTACTTGCTGTCGTCGACCACACATACAGGTTCCTATGCACGAATGTTGGGAGCCCTGGTAGGAACAATGACCAGGCACTGTTTCAGAAGTCCCGACTGCCAGCTACTCTGGCTAGTGAGCTGTTCCGACAAGAAACATAGCTCATTGAAGGTGTGGGAGTTGGCACAATTCCTCTTGGTGATCAAGCTTTCCCCTTGCAGACGCACCTGAAGAAGCTGTACTCCTTCCAGGTTCCTCTCGACCCCCCTCACAGACCTTTAACTACTGGCTGCCGAGTGCCAGACGTGCTGTCGAAAATGCTTTTGGACGTGCCAAGGCACGCTTTAGAATGGTGCTGAAGGCCTTGAGTGTAACATCCACAACGTTATTTATGTGATCCGTGCTGCTTGTGTGCTGCACAACATTTGTGAGCAGCTCAGTGACCGCTGTGATTCAAGCTAGTTTGGTGTGGTGCAGAGCGCTGATGAAGGGCGGCCTCAGCCGGTGTGCACAAGCAACCGGGAAGAGACGTCAGGTGTGGCCATCCGGACGCCCTGGCCAAGCACGTTGCCTTGAGCTAGAACCCAGTCCGTGGGAAACTCAAGAGCAGCTAAGAAGGACACCTCTACCAAGAGGAAACAGCCCTGAACAGAGCTACACATACATTATTGAAGGAGCAGACACTGGGTTCGGCTCACCTTAAATGGCTACCATTGCACACACATGATGCATACTCTCTACTGGGGTGAAGGTTATGAGGGTTACAACTAGTGTAATTTTCGTAACCTTCTTCATAAAATAGGTTTGGTTTAACGTTCCAAAGCGGCTTGGGCTATGAGTGATGCCGTAGTGGAGGGCTGCAGAATTTTCGACCACATAGGGTTTATTAACATGCACTGACATTGCACAGTACACGAGTGTCTTGATTTGCACCTCCATTGAAGAGCCACCGTCGTGGCCAGGCATTATATAGCTAATGCTAATTATTGATTCTTGCTAAATTACAAAACGAAGTGGTTCGTACCAACTACCAGTACTCCTTATGACAAACAAACCTTCACCTACATGCAACCATCTCTAATGAACTAATAATGAACCTTTCATTACTTCCTGTAAACAAATCTCTTTCTTCAAACAGTTTTGCTCACTCACGATATTAAAATTCCAGCATGAGCTTTCCATTTTTATATGCTTCATTCTTGTTGAGCACTGCTGTTTATGTTGCTGTTTCATTGCCATTGTACTACCTTTTTCATTGTTGTGTTTGTGTCAAATGGTCTGCGTATTGGCAGCTTGCTGTTTGCTTATAATTTTCGTCTATAACTGGCCATCGTCTTGCCACATTGCCGATCAGCAACTTGTTGGTACCTTGCCAAGCAGTACAAGCTTTTAGTCTTGCACTCCTTCTTCTGAAAGCAGAAGTACTTGCTGAGGCATTAGTTGCTTCATCATAAACTTGAATGGCACAAAGGAACGAACACAGGAAGACACAGCAGTGGCGCTTTTCTGTCTCTGTGTCTTCATGTGCTTGTTCCGTTGCGCCATTTAACTTTATTCTGACAGCAGTATATTGAATGAAATGCATTCACTATATAGACCTTTCCAATAAGGGCCCCCTGGGTATCACCTTATTTTTGCGCTAGGATGTTGCATGCACCTGATGCTAGCCCAATGGAAGCGGATACCTCTGACCAAAAAAGCTGTTGGTACTTACAATCATATTACAGTGAACATTTTATATCTAGTTGAAGATTAAGCAATAGTTGCGAGAAATTTTTTCCTTTTGCTCATGAAGGTAACGAAATCATGTCGGTCGCAGGAGGAAACTTCATATTTTTGCACACATCCGCACACAAAGCAAACACAAAAATGTGGCGCATATGTGACCCAATGGTGAGAGCGTTGAAAGACTTACAGTGTGATAAATTTTATTACATTCCCATTCCAACTCATTAAACCAAGGTATGCTTTCTGTGAACAATTTCATGTCATTACTATTTTGCTGTTGTCAAAATTTCCCACTGTTCTATAACTTGCCCCCCCCCCCAAACACAACCAGTTATGTTGCAAGAAAAATATCAGCCTTGTAGCCAACAGTTCCTGGTGAACATGCAACAGCCATTGGTTCTGAGTGGAGGAGCAGGTGGAGTGTTACTGCGACAGCAGCAGCAATGTACATGCAACAGACTTGTTTGATTATTGCACTTCTGTAACCCTGCATTGTAAGCATGGGCTCTGGTAATAACTAATACTGCAAGCTACCACGATAGCCAGCCCGCACAATACAATTCACTGTTTAAAACACAATACAAAACTTTCAGCTGTAAAAGATCTTCCATCTCATCACATGCTGTAATATCAAACAACTCCCTGCTGTTTTGATCACTCTTTATTGAGCGAGTCATTATTTTCTTTCTTGTCTAGAAATTTTGCAAGCAGTTGCACCATGCTGCATTTATGGCTAAAATTTTTTCTGGAGGCGCACCATTATCTTGCGTATTTTGTGTGCCTTGCGGTCAGCCTTTGCTGCTGCCTCGCTTTCTCCTTTATGGACGGCAACTAGCTGCTCTATAGCAGATCCTTGTCGCTTGTGGCGGCTCTTTCGGGGTTCCCTTCTTTTGGCGCTTGTGCCAGCACCGGCACTGCTGCTTGCCCCTGCTGTGGCACTGTTGCTTATGCCAGCACTGGCTCTGCTTTTGTCGCCGCTGCTGTTGCCTGTGCTTTGCAGTACAGGTACTGCAGCACTGGCACTGCAAATGGGGGAGTTGGCCGCAAGTTGTGAGAGGTCGTCTCTTCTGAGCCGTCTGGTGCCTCATTGACAACTGGCAGCTGCACATGGTGAAACATACAAGACAACATGTCATCTCAGAAAAGAGGTTAAATGTGTCCTAATGTAATGCAATCATCCGCTTCCACAATATATTACAAAAACACAAACTTGTGATGGCCAAACTGGAAAGAAGGCAGCGGTTCAATTTTTTGTTTTCCTGAACACAACTAAATAGATATATGAAGATCCAGACATATACATCAGCATTCCCTAGCCCCAACTTTCACATGAACCAATGGGTTCAGTGGTTTTTTCCTGAATACTGTTGCGGAGTGCAGTCGCCATCCTTTAGGTTTAGGTGACTCGAAATATTTTGTGAAGGAGTTAGAGGATTTTTGTACGGCTCCTAGTGTTGGTGTTGTGATGAATGTTGGGTTTTATGTCCTTTAAATGACTTGTGCCTGTTGCGGCTAATGGATTTATGGCTTTTAAAACTGTGCGCCCTCCTGCTTCGGCCAAAGTTATGGCTCGCAGTATGTACAAATAAATAAATGAATGAACAGCTGAACAAGACAGTATACCAAGCTGATCAAAGTCAATAACAAGCAATATGTTAAACATTTGCAAGCATGTGGGGCATGGTTGACCAAGGGTAAACCCAGATGATGGGGTTGTGTTGAACAGAAGTACATAGAAGGTAACGTGCGAAATCCAGCACGACAATGTGCTGCGATTTGAAGACGCAAGTGCCATTTCCGCTCCCTACTGCCATTAATGCCCATGGTTGTGGGATTAGATTACTCTATCATCCCCCGCCCCCCAAGTCTGTCCAATGGTTCCAAAGGAAGGATTGCTGGGTCAGTTAGTTCATCATTCAAGGCTTAAAAACAGCACGAAAAATGGGATGATACAAAAAGAATAGACAGCACTGAACCTGCAATTGAGTGTATTTTATGTGAAATGGGAATAAATACAGAAAGCTTGCACAAAGAGGTTATAGACAAAAATGAAATACAATACAGATATCACTTATATACTTCGAACGAAGACAGCGCAAAAAATGGACAACTACTGAAGAGGACACAACACAAAGAACGCTTCTCTTCTGTGGTTGTCCTTTTTTTGCGCTGTCGTTCATTCCAAGTATGAATTACCAACTAGCCCACCACTTTGTTTGATTGAATTACTTGGACATTACAGATATCACATAGAAATTTACTATATACTTTGTTACTTCCCTCCAGTGTCCCTGTAGAGAAACAACAATTCGCAACAACAGCTTATGATCCACAGGTTGCTGTATTACTCGACTGTATTCAAGCCCAGTTGCTAATAGAATCAATGGACAAAGATGAGTATGTAATGGAGAGAAGGATGAAGGTGAAGCTGCATGTGCACAGGTGTGTAAGATGAATTGTCATACAGCACTAGCAATATTAATATATTGTAACAGTTGTTACACTGAAAAGGAACTGCAGCGGCTGAACGAGGGCACCAGAGAAACGTACCTACCCTTCAGCGTCTACTTCTAGAGGCTGCGATCTCTTTCTTCTTCTACTTTCAATCCTCGTGTCACTGCCCCCTCTTCAGGAGCATCGCCCCGATGCGGTGTTACCGTCAGACCGAATAGCGGGGAGAAAAAGTGTTCAAGAGGTACACCACGAGTCTGACATCACGGAATATGACTACATGCAGCCGGAAAGTCAGTCGGGGGGTCGCTCGTAGTACGGCTTCATTCGCACCACATGCACAACGTCGCTGCGCTTGCCGTTGTGCGATGAACGAGCTGGCGAGGCTGGTGCAACTTCGTACGTTACGTCGCTGAGGCGGCGGACAACAAGGTAAGGGCCGAAGTAGTGGCGCAGTAACTTTTCGGACAGCCCGCGACGACGAACGGGCGTCCAAACCCACACATAGTCGCCTGGGTGGTAGGTAACGTAGCGGCGACCAAGGTTGTAGCGGTCAGCATCGATCTGCTGCTGACGGTGAATGCGGTGTCTGGCCAGTTGCCGTGCTTCTTCCGCGCGCTGAACATATGTGGCGACGTCGACAACAAGTTCACTCTCACTGTCAGGGGGGTTCACGGGTAGCATAGCATCGAGGGGGGTGGTAACCTGTCGAACGAAGACTAATTCGAACGGAGTGAACTGCGTCGTCTCTTGCTGCACGGTATTATACGCGAATGTTGCGTGTGGGAGAATTTCGTCCCATGTCTTGTGCTCGATATCAATATACATGGAAAGCATGTCGGTCAAGGTCCTGTTGAGGCGTTCTACCAAGCCATTTGTCTACGGGTGGTAGGCTGTTGTACGTCTATGGCTGTTGTGCGTGAGCTTGAGTACAGCCTAAGTGAAGCGGACCGTAAATGCAGCTCCACGGTCAGTAATGATAGCTGCAGGAGCGCCATGACGCAGGACGATGTTGTGGACGAAGAAGTCGGCGACTTCAGCAGCAGTACCGTTTGCAAGTGACGTGGTCTCAGCGTATCGGGTCAAATAATCTGTCGCGACCGCAATCCACCGGTTTCCTCTGGTCGACTTCGGAAAAGGGCCGAGGAGGTCTATGCCAATTTGCTGAAAAGGGGTCTTTGGTGGTGCGACTAACCCCCAAGTGGCCAGCGGATGGTTCATCATGACAAGCGCTTAAGATTTCGGAGCGTAACTGGGATGGCACAACATGCAGAAACGTCTCTTTGTTGCTGTCAAAGTTGCGCTTGTAGAGGACTCCACGCCGCAGAATGAAGGTCTGTAGTCCACGACGAAACACACGAGGTACATGAGAATTCAATCCCTCCAGATACTTAATGAGTGGCGCCAACTCAGAATCTGCTCGTTAAAGCTGCGCCATACGGGAGATGCTAATGGCACAAAGAACAGAGCAATCTTCGGGGATGTCTTGCGTAGCCGGTTCCACGGGCGCTCGTGATAAACAGTCCGCGTCCTGGTGCTGCCGACCCGATTTATAGAAGACCTTAACGTCATACTCCTGTAAACGGAGGCTCCATCTGGCCAACCGGCCAGAAGGGTCTTGAATGCTGGCCAGACCCGATTTATAGACGACCTTAACGTCGTACTCCTGTAAACGGAGGCTCCGTCTGGCCAACCGGCCAGAAGGGTCTTGAATGCTGGCCAGCCAGCATAGCGAGTGATGATCGCTGACAACACGAAACGGTCGGCCGTAGATGTAAGGTCGAAACTTACTCAGAGCCCAGATGACGGCAAGGCACTCTTTTTCGGTCGTCGAATAGTCCCGTTCCGATCGAGAAAGTGTGCCTTGACACGAGGATTGGAAGTGACACGAGGAAAGTGACACGAGGATTAGAAGTGAAGAACCTGGCGTCCCGGAGTCGGTCAAGGGCATCATCGATCCTCGGGAGTGGGTATACGTCCTTTTTGGTAACATTATTCAGTTTCATGTAATCAACACAGAATCGCAACGTGTTGTCTTTCTTTTTCACCTGGACCACCGGCGACGCCCACGGACTTGTTGACGGCTGTATAACGTCGTCTGCAAGCATTTCATCGACTTGCGTCCTAATAGCTTCGCGCTCTTTAGGCGAAACGCGGTATAGACGCTGACAAACTGGTGGCGTGGCCGAATCGGTGACAATGCGATCCTTGGCTACCGGCGTACGTCCGACCTTGGAGCTCGCCGCGAAGCAATCTTTAAAATCAAGTAGCAGCGACGACAGAAGGTTCTTCTGATGAGGTGACAACTCCGGGTTGATTTTAACCTTCTGAAGGGCGTTACTTGGTGCAGCATCGTCGTGAAGGTTCACCTGTACGGGGCACAGATTCGGCAACCTATCCACATCGTCGAGGAAGGCGACGGCCGTTCCCTTGGCGAGGTGCTGAATTTAGTTCGTGAAATTCGTCAGAAAAACTGTCGCACAGCCGTCATTCAGTTCAACAAGACCGCGCGCAATAGCCACACCCTTCTCGAGCAACAGCGAAGGGTGACTGTCCGCAATACCTTCGTAGTCGTGAAACGAGTCGTTCCTCACTAACACCAGCACACTGGACCGTGGTGGTAGCATTACGTCGTCTTCGACTATACGCAGAGCGTTGACTCCTGGGCCTTCTGTGTTACTGTGCGCCACGGCTTGCTTCGTCGAAAATGTGACTCGCGCCTCGTGTAGATCGATCACAGCACCGTTTGCCTGTAGAAAGTCGAGGCCCAGGATCAAATCACTCGAACACTCGCTCAACGACGAATTTACCCACGTAGACGAAACCGCGGATGCCGACTCGGGCTGTGCACCTTCCGGCCGGGCTAATGAGGTGACCTCCAGCCGTGCGAATGCTAGGGCCCAACCATGGTGTCAAAACTTTGCTCAATTCCTGGGCGAGGGTGTGGCTCATCACGGAATAGTCAGCCCCAGTATCAAGGAAAGCGATGGTGTCAGTTCCGTCAATCGTCACACGCAAATCAGAAGTAGCGCGTCGGATGCTGTCGCTACCCTGCCCCGGTGAGGAATCAGCGTATCGGTATATCGGCGGCGGAGGATCTTCAGTTTTCCCGACAGCAGCGGCCTTGCCTCCGGAGACCGCTGGAATTAGTTTTCTCGGCGTGGACTGGGAGAACGCCGCTCAGGGTAGCCGGCGTCTCGGCGAGGGCTTGGGGAACGGTAACGCAGCGGAGATGACGACCTAGGATCGTAGCGACCGTATGTCCCAGGTCTCTGACGGGCCGACAGATGAGCTTCAATTTCGAATGGTCGTTCGCCATTCCGGGGGCAAGGGTCGTCGGGCGCGAAACCACGCAGACCCACTCGGCGGTACGGGCAGGCCCTGTAAAGATGTCCCGCCTCACCACAGTGGTAGCAAAGGGGCCGCCGGTCCGGTGCACGCCACACTTCACACTTCCGTGGCCGCTGATAAGCTGGTCGAGCAGGCACACGGGAAAGACCAGACTGCTGCGCTGCGTGAGTCGCGGTATTCACGTCATAGCCTGGCGTTGGGGCCCGGCAGAGGACAGATGCATAGGTTGGTCTGACCTCAGTCTGTCTTGGGATCTCAGGCAGTTGTTGCTGCTGTGATGCTAGGCGCACCTCGTCCCGGACGACTTCAGACAGCGATGTAACAGACGGCGCGCTGGGAGGCAGCTGGAGGGCTTGTAATTCCTCCCTGACGATCGACCTGATTAGGTCCCGTAAAACGGCTGCATCACTCCCTAGCGGCATCGAAGAAACAGCGGGCCCAAGCGTGCTTACATCCCGATTGTATTGCCGGGCTCGTTGCAGGAGCGTCGTCTCCACGGTAGTCGCTTCCGTGAGGAATTCGGCAACAGTACGCGGTGGACTGCGCACAAGACCGGCGAAAAGTTCCTGCTTGACCCCGCGCATGAGGTGGCGAAGCTTCGTCTCCTCCGCCATGGATGGGTCAGCACGCTTGAAGAGGCGCGTTATGTCCTCTACATACATGCGGACGCTTTCGTTAGTCCGCTGGTTACGGGAGCGAAGCGCAGCTTCCGCTTTCTCCCGGCGGTCTGCGTTGGGGAATGTAGCTATGAGATTTTGGCGAAATGTCTCCCAGGTGGACAGGTTGCTCTCGTGGTTCTCGTACCATGTCCTAGCGGAGTCCTCAAGCGCAAAATACACATTATGGAGCTTACGGTCGTCGCTCCAACCGTTGTAGCGGGCGACCCGCTCGAAGGTGTCCAGCCAGTCTTCCGCATCTTCGTACACATCGCCGTGAAATGATGGCGGTGTTCACGGCGTGTGGTAGAGGATGGGCGCCGGGAACCTACTGTCTGTGGCCATTTCCGGTGGGACCGTCGGTCGAGGCTGCGTCTTCCTCGTCGGGTTGTCATGAGGCCCGAACTCAGGTGTCTCACCGCGGAGGCGGCGGCTTGGGCGCTGATGGACCGGTGTGAGTGCCGTCTTTATCTCGTAGGCGTACGCAGGTCGGAAAGCGTACCCCGCACCTCCCCCAGATGTGTAACAGTTGTTACACTGAAAAGGAACTGCAGCGGCTGAACGAGGGCACCCGAGAAACGGACCTACACTTCAGCGTCGTCTACTTCTAGAGGCTGCGATCTCTTTCTTCTTCTACTTCCAATCCTCGTGTCAATATCACGCAAATAAAGGCACCGAAATTCTGGTGCGTACCATAACTTCATCTTACTAGAGACTTAAGTCGTATCCATCCGCAGTGTGTGCCTTTTGACATATTATTCCCACCTGAAAAAAAAGGACGTAACCTAAACCAGCAATGCACATTGAACTCCCTGTACAACAAAGCGGTCTTTGCTCTGGCAAGGTAACATTAAGTATATGGGGAGACGACCAGCTAACTACCGATATGTAGAATTTCTAGAAGAAAACAAGGATTTATGGACAAGCAGTGGGAGTTGCTTGGCTAGTTGGTTCACGTTTCATGACAAAGAACAACAGCACAAGGCAAAAATGTAGACGTGGAGGCTAGTGCCCATGTTTGCGGGAGTGGTTTACACAACTGCTTGAGCCTGTTCTTTATTATCTATTGTTGGCCAGCATTTTATAATGAGCATAAGTTCCGCACTGAGAAATGATCAGCAATAGAATTCTGAAGTGATCTGAACGACAGATTACACGCAATGGAATAAATCACAAATTACCTCTAAACTTTACTCGACTCGCCCATTATCGTTGATGGGAAGGCAACCGAGGAAACTGGAGCTGCCAGTAGAAGATCCATGAGACACCAGGCGACCCAGTTGAAGTTCCTGTCCATCTCAGCCGCCTGGAGCAATAAAAATGATATGAGCTTTTCAATGTGTTGCTAAAAAAACATTTCAATGTTGTGATCACAGCATTTCTCTCAGTGGATTAAGCTTCACTGCACACATTCTCAATGCAAGAATAAAATTCCATAGATAAGTGTCTAATGCATATGCACAGGTACTGGTGAAATAAATGTATGCAATTTACATTTGCAATGTGGCTAAACTACATCCTGCTAGTTGCTGCTTTGCAATTGAAACCACGACTGTGCATTATTGTTCAACTATTGCCATTCTAGCAATATCTTACTTGGTTAATGTCTAGATTTATTGCTCTCATATATCTTTCCCAGGCTGCACTGTGTATACTACTACAGAAATGCTGCTAGCGCACAGTGAAGCCTGGTAAGGAAATATGAAATAAATCTAGAAATTCAATTAACTATATTGTTGCTCTAGCAGGTGGCCAGAAACAGCGACGCGTACAGCAATGCTGTCAACGCTGCAGCTCGCAATTTGCAAATAAAAACGACGAACAACACGTGTGTAACGAGGGGGACGAAGTTTGCATGCAGCCCGTGCACGCGTGCACGAGCGAAGATTCTAAGTGCTGCGTGTGCTGCTCCGGCCTGAGGACATTACTCTCGAGTCCTTACTACCTCAACAATGCATTTTTAAGATCGTTTTCGACACTCCAGAACTGTGCGACGACGGCGAAGAGAATCGACGCGTTGCTCCAGCGACAACACATGCTACTGTCGCACATGCGAGGCTCACTTAAGCAGTTCAGCTGCACTATGAAAACAGCGCCAAGAAACCGATGGCACGAGCATCGTTCGGTAAAGGTCGCACTTACCGTATTAATTGTTGAGGTTTTCCATTTTCAGCTTCCTTGCGAGGAAATTGCCCACTTGGGCTTTTGGTGTATGGGCCTTGTCGCTGCGGCTGCCCGGCGTTCACTTCCGCTACAATCGCAGCATATATCCGAGCATTGCGCGTGTTACCGTATCAGATCCGTATCAGATGCGTATCAGGGCCGCGGTTGTTGAGTCAAGCCAGATGACACAACTCTGGGAGGACGAGTCGTTCGATGTTGCTGCTGCCATGGGCGCCGCCATCTTGTCGGTTAAGGAAGCAAACGGAGGTCAGCAAGCTCGATTGGGTAACTGTGGTTAGGTGGCGTAACTGCAGTTTCGTCTGCCGTGTGAGCGCGGCTAACTATAGTTACGGGGAACCATAGTTGCCTTAACTGTGGTTAAGGTCGCCCGTGTAAATGCGGTATAAGGGACCAGCGAAGCAGCCGGGCTTTGGAGGCAGAGGGGAAGCGTCAGAAAGGAAGGAAGGGGCCAGAAAATACCCCCTTGCCAGATTGTGCTGGCGTCTGGACACTAGACGCGAAAAAAAAGGACGTATGGGAAAACAGAATAGATGCCCCAAAGAAAGGAAGATAAGAGTAAAAATACAAAGGGGGAACAGTAAAAAAAAAACAGACGGCAGCGGGCTGTAGCCCACGCATTCCATCTCTCGGGGAGGCAGAGACTGAACATACCGGCCGAAGGAATGGTGCCCTCCTCGGTCGCCGGTGGCCGCCGGACGAAAACCGGAACCTGCGTCGCCGCGAGCACGCTCGAAGGCGCGACGTGAACGTAGCCGCCGTTACTTAGAGAGGGATTACATCGCCGGTATGATATACTTCGCCATGCATTAACAGAATGAAAGCGAAGTCCTTTCCTTGCTGCTACTGGCTCGCATTTCAGTCACCCTTCAAGAGGGTACCGCGTTGTTCTCTGAATGTTCGGCTGAAAGTAAATTATTTGTTGTGTCAATATTTTTCAAACTTTCGTTTCCTTTCAAAAGTCTACTTCAACCGTACGACTATTGCACAAAATATCTGCTTCGAGAGAACTTCGCCGAAGATGTACCGCTCAAAAATTATATGCAACGTCCGCCGGTGCACAATGACCCATCGGTTTGCTGTCAATCAGGATGTGAATAAGAAAAGGAGCAAAAGTGAAGCGGCCCATGACACCTGTATCCCATCTAAAAAGAAATGCCACACCCGAGGAAGAACTTCTTGAATGATATGTAACGTCCACATGTGCGCAAAGACCAATCGGTTTCTGCAATTGAATAAAATCATGAGCAGTCAGCGATAGAATATAGGCATAAAGAATTCAACTAAAGGGGGTGTTTCACCTGACT